>NC_134709.1:23415194-23443557 GCF_043290135.1 Rhipicephalus microplus
CTCCGTGGATATGCTGCCAATTTTTTTTTTCTGACAACCCCCCCCCCCCCTCGTCATTTATGCTTCGCTGAAAAAACTACGTGTTGGCGTAATAAAGCCCCCCCCCCCTGATGATGACGTGTAAGGCCAACATGGAAGACTGTGCGAATTTCGAAAAAATATCACGTTGTGAAAAAAAAAAAAAAACGTCAGACACGTGTTTTTTAAAGGTGATGAAAACAAGCACTTGATGTGTCCGTTCCGCACGCTCGGTAGATGGAAACACACCGCGGCTAAATTTAGATCCCGACAAAAACGTTCCACGAGAAGACCATAACTACACAATTTCCTACAATAAAGCTGTACGCTTTCGAAGCTGATCATTAAGGTCTCATCAGTAAAGGCCCTGCTAGTCACGGTAATGAGCACCACAATAGTCAGCCTGAAGCACGCCAAAGCTGCTATTGAATTTTTAATAATATTTTAACTTAGAGCCTTCAAAAACTAGACTTTGATCACCACCACCCGGGGGTCCCTTAAGATTCTGCGGGGTGTTCTCTCTCAAGCTAGCTCCTCGCACTCTTGACGCAGCTGGCCAACGACGTCGCGCCTATGTGCTACTGAATTAATTATGGACGTATATCTCGCTTCGAGCGTAACCACAGCTGAACATTGTTTAGGTTAAAAGGCTCCTCCTTGTTCAATGCAGTATTCTTCTGACGCAATTTTATGTGTCCTTGTTCTTTTTTTAAGAGTGCCTGTAAGGCGTGCATGGGGTGGCTGTGCTGTTGCAGGGGTTTTGAGGTGAGGCAGGGAAAAGTTTCAAGCGCGCTTGTGTACTCATGCTTCGGCTGTAAGCAATCTTCTCGGATAAGATAGTGCGTGATAAGATTCAGGGTGACAGCGGGACGTTTCAGTGCTCTCCCAGTTGAACCGACGGATCGACTCGTGCACTCCCTTTATACGAGAGTTCTCCAAACACAGACAATGCCACCTTCACAGTTTTAAGCCTCTTTACAACAGGCCACGGGACGGCTTTAGGCTATCCCATTCGAGTACTAGTACTAAGTACTTCGTTACCCACTTGTTCTAAACACACTTATCGCAGGGACGGCACACAGCTCTCCCATAGTGGAGCACCTAGTGCTCTGAAATCGTTAACTACTTCTATAAACACCACACATATTTGCTGGAATAGCGCCTTGGGGACGGCTCTAAGCTCTCCCATAGTAGAGTACCAGTACTTCTAAATCGTTAACTACTTTTTCTAAACACACTTTTAGCTGAGTGACTCGAAGTGAGTAGCTCCTGACTCCTCTTGGTGCTAAGGACTTCCCTGTGCGTTCTACGTCAGGGGCGTCAGTCAGTAGGAGTCATGATGCCCGTTGCATCTTGGACGCCTTCGAAGGCGCTTGTCTTCGACGTTGTTGTCCCTACGGGGACTAGTGCCGAGACCATCGTTGATGCGACGGCCTCAATAGTCGGCCTCTCAGAAGTATACTGCGTGCATCATCAGGGAGCTCGAAACTTCCAAGTCACCGTGAAGAGCGTGGCCTCCATTTCTCTAATCGTCAATGCTGGCTGACTAGACTAGTGACGGGCGGCGAATGTGTTCAAGTCGTCCCCGTTGGCCCACAAGTGACCAACGTCACCTGCCTGTTCCTGCCATCGTTCGTCTCAAGCGAAGCTCTCGTCCAAGCGTAATCCTCATATGGCAAGGTGCTGTTATTCCTGCGAGTCCACACCGAATGTCCATGCCTCTGAAAAAGGCAATCTGTGTCAAGGCCAGCCCGCGAGCCCGCCTGACGCGAACAACTCAACGGCGTCATCACGCGGCGGTGCCTCTCTGCCGTGCACGCACAGTGAGTCACCTCAGCCAGCGAGCCAATCGAAGCAATCGGCGCCTTCCTGTCTGGCGAGTGTGACGCAATGCGTGGGACGTCACTCGTCCTTGGGTGCAGCCACGTGCGGCGCAGCGGCTCCGGATTCGATCAGAATGACGCGACCCAGCGGCGACCCCATTTGAGGATTCTGACCTCACGGCCAGCGGCGCTTTTGGTTGGACATTTGGTTACTCAAAGAATCTTCCCGGTGCATTTAAAAAAAGCCCTGCGCCGCGTCGCGAGCAGTAGATCTATGTGTCAGAGAAAAGAGGTCGGCTCTTCGAGTCTATAAGCTGTCGGCCACAGTGCCGAATTTGTAACGCCTCTGTAAATATGCTGTACATAAGCCTTATTTAACTCACCGTCGTATCGTACGCTCGTCTACCAGCTCTGCGTAGAAGCAGTCGTGAGCTGAGAAACGTAGGCTACCAAACGGCTGGTGACCTTACCGGCGGAATTCGAAGGCAGTGGCGCCTTCGGGACCGTGTTGGCGTCGTCGTCTTTCGTAACAGTGGAGTCAGCAGCGAGATTTCGTGGCGCCCTCCGTAACCTCGTCGGAGGAGCACTTCGTAACAGTGGTGGAAGCGGTGGGATCGGCTGGCGTCAGCGACATCGATGCGGTGATTGCCTGATGTTTTCCCTTCAGTTCACCAGACTACTCTAGCACAGGTTATAATAGTTTCGAGAAGGGTTGTTTGAAGCATTACAGTGAGCTTTGATCGTTTGAAGCAAAGTCGACGTCATTTGAAACCAAACTTAATGTGGAGGGGGTAAACACGGGAGTGTTAAAGATTGCTTGCACGTCTTGCTTGTAGACTTATAGTGGGTCTGGCAAGTAAATTCTTAACAGGGGCAAAAAGTAAGAGGCTAGTGTGAACGATGGAGAACCTTAAAGTGAAGGAACTCATCGAAATTTGTGAGGAACTTGGCATTACTTTGGGCCGTGCAAAACGAAAGCAAGCGATCCTTCAGATTATGAAGGATGAAGGAGTGTCGGCTGAGGAAGTCGATGAGGCCTGAGTGGATATCAAAGCACGCCGCAAGGAGGCTGAAAGGCGAGAAGTTCGCGAACGTGAAGAGGCTGAAAGGCGAGAAGTTTGCGAACGTGAACAAGCTGAAAGGCGAGAACGCCATGAGGAGGCCGAGAGACAGGAGCGCCTTGAGTTGAAACGAATAGAATTGGCAATCCTACAGTGTTCGCAGGCATCTAGCGTAGCTTCTGCGACAGTTCAGGTCAGCGGTCAGAGAATTCCACGACCAACTGCCACCGTTCGTAGGACATGGCGAAGTATCTCGTCAAGTTTGAACACGTCTGTGAGCGAAATGCTTTGGAGCGGTCTCTTTGGGCGCAGAACCTGTTATTTCTTCTTCCCGGCGAAGTGTCCGACGCGATAACTTGCTTGTCGATGGAAGCGTTTGAGAGCTATGACGAAGTTAAGGAAGTGCTCTTGAGACGTTAAAAGTTGTCACCCGAGGCTTTCAGGCAAAAGTTCCGGTATGCTAAAAAGGGGAATGAGTCACACGTTGACTTCGCGTTTCGTCTTTAAGCCGATTTAATTGAATGGCTCAAGGGCGAAGGTGTTTATGATGATCGCGATGAAGTGGTGGAATGCGTTGCATTGGAGCAATTCTACCGCTGCATCGAGGAGGATGTCAAGCTTTGGCTGCTGGACAAACTTGGTGAAGTACAGCTAAACAGGGCGGCAGAGTTAGCTGAGGAGTATTATACTCGCCGAAAGTTGCATAGCAGGGCAGTGCCCGTTGAAAAAAAATGAAAAGAAAGAGGGTTTTTCAAAGAAGCCTGATCAACGGAAACCCGCTCCGCACCGTAATTTCAAGAAGGACCCGTCTCTTACGAAGGACACTGTGGGGGAAGGGCAAACGGAAGCGCAGAAATCGAGTGAGGTTCTTAAACAACACACTGATACCGCACGGGCGTTTAAATCACGGAAGCCGCTAATCTGCTACAACTGCAAAAAGGAAGGGCACATCGCGATAAACTCTAAGCAAAAGTTTGCTTTCGCAACAATCCGAGAATCGGAAAAGAACATGCGGTTGTTAGAGCCGTATCTCCAAGAAATTAGTGTGAATGGGAAAACGTGTCGAGCACTTCGAGACTCAGTGGCAACCATGGATGTTGTCCATCCTTCATTGGTGTCTCCGGATGACTTTACAGGAGAATGCGCGTGGATCAGGCAAGTCGCCGAGGAGCAGATTGCTTGCTTACCAATCGCTACGGTTGTCATTGAAGGCCCGTTTGGTAAGCTCGGCACCGAAGCGGCTGTGTCTGCTGCGCTTCCCGATCGTTTTCCTTATCTTTTCTCTAACAACTCAGAGCAGCTTCTGAAAGAGCAGGGTAAATCGTTCTTCTCCAACCTAGCACACATGGCCCTCACGCGATCGCAAGGGCGGAAGCTTTCACGGGCGCTTGATCTTGTTCAATGTGGTGAAACAAGTTCAAAAGCAGCCTATCTGTGTGACCTTGGCGGCGAGTCGACGGAACCTCAGACACGAAATTCTCCGTGTGAGTCATTTGAGCAGTCACTCGAGCGGCCCGTCGCCGAAGCGACTGGCGCGGTTTCCGTAGCAGGGGGAGACGACACGGCGCCATTGAGTCAGAGCGAGAGGGGTGCAAAGCTCTCGCCTGTAGCGGAAAGTTGGAGTGAGCTGTCGAGGGTTGATCGAGAAACGCTCATTCGAGAGAAGCGTGAGGACCTCTCAATAAAAGCTCTAATGAAAAGCGTAAACTTGGGAAAAAAGAAAAAGAATGTTTTTTTTTTTTTTTTGAGAAAGCAGGGCTCCTGTATCGGAGCTACACAAATGTGCAAGGTCGCAAGTATGAGCAGCTCTTGGTGCCACAAAAGTATCGTCGCGAACTATTGGAACTGGCGCATGAAAACGCGTGGGCCGGGCATCTCGGCATAAAAAAGGCCAAGGCTAGAGTTTTCCTTGAGTTTTATTGGCCGGAATGCTGGAAGGATATCGAAGACTTTGTACGCTCATGCGACACTTGTCGGAGAGCGGGGACATCCGCGGACAAGTGGAAGGCACCCATGAAGCTTTCTGATACAAATTATGAAGTGAACTTAGGAAGGCGGCCGAACAAAATTTACCACAGTAACTTGATGAAACCATATACGTTCAACGTCAAGCGGTCGTAAATCTGCTGTTGAATGCTTAAGAGAAAGAGGGGGAAGAAATTTTGAGTTCTAGTGATGTAATCGAAAGGGGATCTGAGGTAATCTTGGAGCAGTTGAACCTAGAGCCTAGGTTAAGTGAAGTCCAGAAGGAGGACCTGAGAAGGATCGTTTCCGAGTTTCAAGACGTATTTTCGGACCGTCACGGAAACACGACGGTGATCGAACACGATATCGAGCTAACTTGTGAGGAGCCAATCCGTAGCAAGCCGTATCGTTGTTCCATTGTGCAAAAGCAGATCATGAAAGAGGAGATCGATAAAATGCTAGAGTTGGGAGTCATAGTACCGGGCGAGAGTGACTATACATCCCCTCTTACATTGGTTCAAGTGCCAGGAAAAGATCCGAGGTCATGCATCGATTATCGGGGTCTTAACGCCATAACTCGAGACCAAACTTACCCGATACCAAACCTAGAGGAGAGTGTGGAAACTGTGTCACACTTCAGCTATATTTCCACGTTACACCTCGTGTGAGGGTATTGGCAAGTCCCCCTTACGGAGCGTGCTAGCCACTATGCCGCATTTGTTTCTCCATTTGGAAGACATGGGCGAAGATGAACCATTTACGTTGGTTACTTATAAAAAGAAACGAGCAGAGGGTATCCCAGTTGTCTTTCGTCCAACAGCTGAAGGTGCTAGCTTCTGGAAAGTGAACCCCAATCGAGTGTCAGCTGAAGTAGTTTCCGCTGCTAAAGAAAAAGTGCAGTCATTCAGAACGACCAGAGATGGGAGCTTCAGTGTCAGCGTTGCTTCCTTAAGTTCAGCCAAGCGTCTTCTGATGCTTTCAAATGTAGGTGGCCTGGAAGTTAAGCCTTTCATCCCAGAGTCATACACTCGGAACGTCGGGAAAGTAAAACATGTTCCTCTGCAGTATTCAGATGAACAACTCCTAGAGTACTTGAGAGATGCAGGGGTTATATCGGCGCGACGGCAAATAAAATACTACCGCGAGGAAGATGGAGGAGTAACGTCGCGTCCACTTCACTCAGTGATTCTGACTTTTCGAGATGACCGCCCCGATTTCAGGAAGAATCTACTTAGGATTCACCAGTCACCCAGTGGAAGAATATCTTGGTCCAGCACTTTGGTGCTATAACTGCCAGCGATTCGGACACATGGCGTAAAGTTGCCGTAACACACGCCGGTGTAAGATCTGCTCAGAAGAACATCATCATAAGGAGTGCAAGTCTGGTCTTCAGCCTAAGTGTGCAAACTGTGCAGGTAATCACGCTGCCTCATATTCAGGCTGCCCGCAAAGTAAAGCTGCTGCAAAAATGCGTCGGCATGAGCTCATCCATGGAAGAAAACCGCGCCCCAATGAACCATCTCCAAACCTTGAGATTGTTCGTCCTGCACGTGATACACCTCAGCGGCCACCGCAACAACAGCCGACTAGCACGCCAAGATAACCGCCAAGAGAGCCGCCAAGAGCACACCCGAGAGACCACTCACGAGAAGCACCTTCAAGTAACCCAACCTACGCGTCAACGCTGCGAACGCCCACGCGACTTCTGCCGGAAAGTAGCAAAACCGACAGTGCCAGTGTTCGCCCCAACTACAACATCGAAACTTCACGTCATTCTCGAAAGGCCTCAGAAAATCAACCATTCAATGGAGACCGTTCCTCTGCATCAGTCATGCAATTGATTCTGCCAATGCTTTTCGCAGCACTTAAGGCAATCCTGTCTGCTCTACCGGAAGCAAACAACCTGCCAGAAGTAAAGGCCCTGCTGCCTCTGGAAGCACCATTGTGTCAACAATTCGGGTCAAACCTGCGACAAGTAACATTTGAATAAGCGCTACAAAGATGTCTCCATATACCAGTGGAATGCCAATGGTCTTCGAAGGAAGTGTGCTGACTTCCGTAAACTCCTTCTGCAGTATAATTTTCCAATACTTTGCATCTAAGAGGCAGGAATGAATGATGATTTCCGCCTCTCCAACTACGTGATATACAAGTCATCTCGTCGAAGTGGTCCTAGCAGAGTGCATTTGTGTGTCAGAATGGACCTACCTTCTCACCAAGTTCACTCAAGTGATTCGGACTTCCCGGAATTCGTCGCTTGCAAAGTATCCTTTGGTGAGCAGTGCGTAACAGTGATCAATTTTTACCTACAACCTTCAAGCCGCATTTCGGTGGAAGAGCTAACAAATATATTCAACATTTCCAATTCATATACGTTTATATACGGAGACTTTTATGCACACAACATAATCTGGGGTAGTGATCGATGTGATGCACGTGGGAACACTGTTCGGTGTGCCGCAGATAAATGCAATCTGACAATTTTAAATGACGGCTCCCCAACTTTTCTCCGAGGGCATAATTACTCTAGTTGCATCGATGTAACCTTGTGATCCAAAGATCTAGTGAATGGTGTGGTATGGACAACGGATGTAGAAACACGTGGGAGTGACCATTTTCCTATTCTTATAAATCACCCCTACTTGCGAAAAGACGACACCAGACGCTACAGCAAACTGACGAACTGGAAAGCTTTTCGGTACCACCTAACGAACCATAATAGTGAACTCACGACAGTTGAAAGCTTTACTGAATTTCTGCAAGATAATGCGAATAAATGTACAAAGAAAGTTTCGATTCCAAAAGACTATGCTGCATGCAGTCGATGAAGAGTATGAACATCTAAGAGCCATCAGACGACGTTCAGAAAGGGCATATCGACGCAGCGGAAGTTTAGGAGCATACGAAAATGCACAAAAAATCCACAGTGTAATGCGCAGACGGCTGGAAAGTTTAGGTAAACGACGCTGGCGTGATTTCTGTGGCACGCTCTCTCACCACACACCTGTTCCAAGAATTTGGCTTGTAATTCGGGCACTTAGTGGCCCTGTATCACAGAGCTTCCCATTTCGTGCTCTTGCTGTAGCCTTGGACAAACCGGAAGCTGTGGTAGCAGATGAATTTCGTCAACTTATCAGTAGGCCCGCCGCATCACAATGTGCCTTATTCGATAATTCTGTCGCGTTAGCCAGCCAGAAAATTAATCCTTGCTTTTGGGCCCAGCATCCTAAACTAGACCCTGTATTTACGTTAAGGGAGCTGCATTGTGCTATAGCGTCATGTCGTCAAAAATTGGCCTCTGGACCGGAAGGAATTACGTACAATATGCTAAAGAACCTTGGGCCCACAGGCACAATTATTCTCTTAGATATTTACAATAATCTATGGACGCAAGAAATTGTACCCAAGTCTTGGAAGTCTGCTCGCATTGTTCCGATCTTAAAACCGCCTAAGGCGCCCTTGAACCTTGAATCCTTTCGTCCAATCAGTCTGACAAGCTGTCTATGTAAGGTAATGGAAAAAATGATTGATGCGCGACTTCAATGGTGGTGCAACAGAACTGGTGTATTCTCCAACTACTTGACAGGTTTTAGGAAACAGAGATGCACAACGGATGCAATACTGGACTTAGTGACGTATGTGGAGCATGAACGCGGCTGTGGTAGTTTGACGGTCGCAGTGATCTTGGACATCAAAAGGGCATTTGACACAGTCAGTCACACTCATGTTCTGCTGAGTATGTTGGAATTCGGACTATCCGGCAGGTCTTTGCGGTGGGTATCCAAATTTTTATCAGGTCGTAAAATATTCATTCAGACGAGCGAAGGAAAAAGTTCAAACACACACGACGTCAGACAGGGAGTGCCACAAGGAAGCGTACTCAGCCTCTTTCTTTACAACTGTGTTATGGCTGATTTAGCTAAAAGAGTGCCTTCGAGGTTGAAATACTCCTTATATGCAGATGATGTGTGCATTTGGGGCATCTGGCACGGACATACGGTTAATTCAGATTGCATTGCAAGACGGAATAAATATTATCAACAACTTTTTAAACGTAAGAGGTATGATTCTATCGCACGCCGACAGCTGTATTGCCCTTCACCCATAAGAAGTTGAAGAACTTCAATCTCAATTTAGAAGAAGAACCACTAATGATTGTGACACAGCATCGGTTTCTCGGAGTAATACTTGATATGCAGCTATCATGGGCACCTCACATAAAGAAACTCGAAAACGAGGTGAATACGCTAATGAATATACTCCACAGAATTGCTGGGACATCATGGGGCGGATCTGTGTCATCCATGCTCGCTGTTCACAATGCTTTAATACGACAAAAAGTTGCATATTCTGCAGCAGTGTTACACGGCCTTTCCCATACTTCAGAGGAGTGACTTCAAAGACTATTAGCTAGGGGACTGCGCGTCTGCATAAGTGTTCCACGAGCGACTTCCAGCAGCCTTGCCATAGCAGAGACTCGACAACCACCCTTTCCAGTCATGAGAACAATTGAAACATGCCGCCATTTTTTTTTGCTTAAAGACGCAACACAAGGACCACCCATTGGCACTGGAGATTTTACAAAGAGATAAAAGCAATGCTCATAACAATGTACAGAATAATGTACATATATTACCCAAAAATGAATTTTGGAGCTCTGAAAATGGACTATCCTCCATGGCTGCTTGTAATACCAAGCATTGAATTCTCAGTGGATGGCATTATCAGAAAGAGAGACATGCTCATCCAAGCTACTCAAAAACTAGCGCTTTATCAGATACACATGTGGTATCCAGGGTACATACATATTTACACAGATGGCTCAAGTACTACAACGTCTTCAACATCGGCATTTATCATACCACAGCTCAATATTCAGGAATTATGTCACATGACGTCATCTACTACATCTGAGCTCTTCGCTATTCTGTATGCTCTAAAGTTTATAAACTCGGTAGCAGACGCTAGAAAATGGGTACTTTTCAGTGACTCACAGGCCGCATTGAGATCACTCTCGAGTACAAACAGGACAGTGATAAGTGATAGCATGACATACGAAACGCTTAAGGAGCTCACCAAAGCAAAGAAGGCGCAACATGAGATCAAATTCCAGTGGATACCTGGCCATCGCAACATTCCTGGAAACACAGCTGCCGGTGAAGCAGCACGACAAGCACATCGTAAAGACGTTACTGTTTCTTTACCAATTTCTAAAAATGAATTGCGTAGTATTATAAAAGATACAACTTTCAGAATGAGCAAAACTGCTTGGTTTGACCAAAGTACAAAGAGCTGCGATTTATATCACATCGATCTATTTATTGAATTCAAAATTACGCTGGCATTAGATAGAAGGATGGAAACTCTAATTCACCGATTGAGGCTAGGCACCGCATACACAAAACATTTTTTGCACAGAATCGGCAGAGCTGAAACTCCCGAATGCGAATGTGGATTTATAGATGAAGACGTCTGTCACCTTCTCATAGACTGTCTACATCATGACACGCCGAGACGCCGTCTTAAGTCCGAACTGTTCGCATTGGACCGCAGACCATTTAGCATGAAAAAAACTTCTGGGCCCGTGACCAACTGGAATTTTACAGTCTCGCGCTTTAAAAGCATTAACACGTTTTTTACAAGACAGCGGGATTGCTGACAAGTATTAACAAAGAACAAACTTTCATTTGTAACACATGTACTTATTATGTACAGTATCATGTGACCTGTGTGTGTTGTGAAATGAATGACGTGTCGACTATTATGTACATACGAGCGAATGCATCTTTATAAAAACCAGACGTGTGCTCTGCTGTTTTGTGCTGGTGGACCGAATATTAACGAGGGACATTTCCATAGACTTCTTACATTGACTTTCGAATATTTACTTACCATTATGTTGTGATATGTGCGTATAAGTGTGTCTTTGCGTATCTGTGCCCGAGGTTTCTATTTTCCATGCACTGCTTTGTATGTTTTGCTTCAAGATACGTGTTCAAGTCTCAATCGACGGCTAAGGAGTAGCCGGCACCATAATGGTGCACCAACATCTCCTTATATATCATATCAATAAAAAAAAAGGTTGAAAGAAGCTGGTCTTACCGTGAAACCTACTAAATGTCACCTAGGGTGCGGCGAGGTTTCTTACCTGGGGCACGTTGTGGGGCGTGGCCGGCGTAGAACTTCAGAAATTAAGGTAGCCGCCGTCGTGAACTATCCACGACCAACCACAAAATCTGAGATGAGGGCATTCTTGGGCCTGGCTGGATACTATCAGCATTACGTGCAAAATTACTCTAGCATTGCCAGCCCTCTAACTGACGCACTTCGAAAATTCGAGCCGGTTAAAGTAGTATGGGACTCAGAAAAGGAGAAAGCGTTTTGCCAGCTAAAACAGGCGCTATGCGAAAAGCCCGTTCTCATGGCACCCAATTTCTCTAAAACATTTGTGATTCAATGCGACGCGAGTGATCACGGCATGTGAGCTGTATTGTGCCAGGAAGACAGTGCTGGTAACGAAAGGCCAGTTTTGTAAGACTGAAAATTCAGGATGCACGCGATTTTGACTTCCCGCTTCTTGAGCGGAAGGTACCATGCGCAGACTGTATTTTGCGGTCGAATTTGGTACCTTTCTCACGTCGTGCAACCATCTTTACGTATCGTGCGATCACTGCAGTCTGCTTTGTGTTCCTTTTAGGGGCGAAGCTCCTTATAGAGACACCTGTTTGTCCCTTGTAGCCGTTGTAGTAGTGTGTAACGAGTATAACATTTTGACCTCCAAGGTGGTGCCGGTGAGAGATTTCTTCCGTGCGTTATTGAACAATAAAAGATAGTGCTCAATGTACATACCAATGGCTGCTAAGGGGGAATGGGAGACAGGATAATTTGGCTTTTAGTTAACGCGCACGCTGCGAATTTTTTATTGTTCAACAACGCACAGAAGACAAGAAAGGGTTGCTACTCACTGGGCGTAACCTACTAGGTTTTAGAAAGGTTTAGCGAGCGTTGGGCCGCAGTACCACGAATACAGTTAACTAGTATATACCATGAACTCTAGGTGGTTAAAGGTGGGAAGTAGACACGAAGCGCAAGCCGTAAGAAAGTGTGCGTGTGCCTCCTCCCGTTCAGTCTTTGGAATATCCGCTGGATGGCTGTGCTTCTATATAAAGAATATATGATGCAAAGATGCGAGATAGTGGTACTTGGCGTGTTGAATAGGTGGACGAACGCACACATAGACAGATGCGTGGATGGACGCACGGATAGCTGCACGGACGGATGGACGTATGGACGGACGCAGGAGCGGATGCATGGACGAAAGCAGGGACGGACGGACGCACAGAAGAACGTGCGGACGCACGAACAGACGCACGCGCGGACGAGCAGATGGACGCACGGGCGGCCACACAGATGCACGCATGGATGGACAGAAGCAAGAACGAATGGACGGACGGATGCTTCGCTCCACTATCCATCATTCACTCCGTGGAAATGCTGCCATTTTTTTTTTTTTGGTCAGGCGGCACTGAGTTGGTCTCTCGTGCGGCACTGGGACAGCAGCGTTCTCAAGGAGGCCTTGCTTTCCCTTCGGTGTCCATACGCTGTCGGCTGCTGGCACTGCGCTTCCTTTTGCGCCTATGCAAGGGGAGGAGTCTCCCGCACGAAAGCTTGCATATTACTTTCTGGGTACTCACCTTCGGCATTTGATGCCTAATGTGCACCTTAACAGGGAGCTGCAGTCAATAACACTTCCTGCGTTTTATGCAACAACTGTTGCATTTTTTCGCCATGTCCAGTCGAGCTGTCCTGGCATAGATGTCTTGAACAACCACATAGCTGAGACAACTGCTGCCTTGTTGCTTTCGTTGGTCCCACCAGCCCACCGTCTCGCTCTAGACGGGTGTCTTGGAACACGTTAACGACTTCTTTTCTGCCTGGACACCTCCGGGACTTCATGTGGCGCCTGGGTTGGGGTGTGCTTTTCACTCTCGACCGCCTCGAAAGGTGGAGAACGGTCATGTCAGCAACATGTCTGAACTGCTCCCTTCGGGAAACAAACCAGCATTTTCTGAGGCATTGTGTCATTGCTTGCGTTTTTTGGAGAGCCATACATGCCCGATTCCACTGCCTCAGAGTAAATCGCTTCGTTTCTTCTGGGCGTTGTTAGCGAGGTCGCTTCGCTTCTCTTCTCATGGTGCTGCCTCTTTCTGCTGTCTCTTTTGTCTGAGGAGCTCTTCTTCCTCGGTGATGAGGAATTTCTTCGGCACTGGTCTTGCCCTTTTGTGTCGGTCTATGACGGACGAGTGAAACTTGTCTTTCGGCCAGCCTGGTATTGGTAGGCTGATCTGTTGATGTGCCGGCAGAAATGACATGCCAACATGTAAATATGCAAAATGTACATATTTATGTTTTATTTGTGTTTCTTGTTTACCTTGAAATATTTTTTGTGGTTGTGTTTGTGTGAACCATCGAAGGTAGATGTTCTTTCGACGTCATCTCATATCCATGTTCATGTAAATGACGTCTTTTTGTCATCATCGTTAGAGTATGTCTAAGAAGGAAATGTTCTGTTGAGTGTTACTGACGTTTGTGAAAATAAATTTTTTTCTAAACAAAATATAGTAGAGTACCCAGTACTCTGAATCGTTAACAACTTTTTTTAAACACACAAGATATTGGATTTTGGTACGGCACACAGCTCTCCCATAGCAGAGCACTAGCGCTCTAAATCGCTAACTACTTTTAAATTTGAAGCATTTCTTAGCAAACTTCGGCGTCTTTGAGCGTCTATCTATCTAGCCGCCTACGACTTTTAGCTCTCCTGGCCGTTTCAATAATCGTATCAATACCAAACTTGGTATGGCATAACATGGCTGTATGAAGAAATGAGTAGCCATAACATGAAAATAATGATATGTATGTCATGAATGTCATGATTTAGATTTCATGGTCCTAGAGTCCTTGCGGTGGTTTCGTTCACATGGCATGTTGCAAAACTGGTATGATTGCATGCCGAACACAAGCGATCAACCGTAACATGAAAATCATGAGATGCGTGTCATGTAACAACATGACTGCATGCCATGCTGATGATGCGCTCGCGGTCGTTTCGCTAGCTTCGATTATACCAAATTTAGTATTACGGGACGTGAATGAATGACGAAGGTATGATACTGGTTCAAACATGATAAACATGCGATGCGTTTCATGTAACAACATGACTACATGCTACGCTCATGACGTACTCGCGGCCGTTTCGCTAGCTTCACGTGTACCAAACTCGGTATTACGTGACGCGAACGGACGACATAGCTAAATGACACATCCAAACATAATAATCACGAGATACGTGTCATGTAACAACATGACTGCATGCCACACTCATGGTGCGCTCGCGGCCGTTTTGCTAGCTTCACATATGCCAAATTTGGTATTACGTGACGCCAAGGAATGGCGAAATTATGTGACTGGTGCAAACATGATAATCATGAGATGCGTGTCATGTGAGAACACGACTCCATGCCACAGTTAAAGCACCAATACATTTGACATGACGCGGTGCGCGTGCTCACCAGCGTTCATTTCGTCGCGTCACACCGGTGTTGCCACGCCATGCGCCGGTCCTGCCGTATACTCGCAGGCGCGCGCTGGGCTGCGTTGCTTCGACGCATGAGCGTTTCAGTGCGTCAAGCGTCCCTACGCCACGAAAAGTGGGAGACGCAGTGTTGTCTGGGTAACGCATCGGCGTGACATGCAGCATGTCGCATTTCGAGCCGGTCCGTCGGGCCGCGCCGACGGACGCTGGTCGCGCCGGTCGCACCTGGCGCCAGACTATAAAGCGCTCGCGTTTTGCTAACGTAGCGTCGTTGTGCCCAGCGTGCGCGCGTGTCAACGCTACATTGGAGTATATTGGGCCCTTCATGATGCGCTCGCGGCCGTTTTGCTAGCTCCACATATACCAAGTTTGGTGTTACGGGACGTCAGTGGATGACGAAAGTATAGGACTGGTGCAAACATGATAATCCTGACACGCGTGTCATGTAAGAACATGACAGCGTACCCCACTCATAGCGTGCTCACGGTCGTTTCGCTTGCTCCACATATACTAAATTTGGTGTAATGTGATGTGAATAGATGACGAAGGTAAACGACACATCAAAACATGATAACCATGGCACGGAAGTCATGTACGGCATCGTTTAACTCCACAACTCCACCTCATAACATTGTGCTAATTTTGAAGTGACATAACAGTTCTCATTCGTGCTTCGCATATCATCAATTCCCACTGTACGTGGGATCTGCCAATTTTTTTATAAGCACACAATGTGACAGACGGCGACAGTTTATTGCTCTCCCATAGTAGAGCACGTCGTGCTCTGGGCCGTCGAACATTTGTTCTGAACACCATTGTCCTCGTCCGTGATAACTTTTTCAAAAACACACACAAAAAAATCCCAGCATATCTACGGAGTGAACGATGATGAGTGGGGCGAATCGTCCGTCCGTCCGTTCGTTTGTGCGTCCGTCCGTCCGTGCTCCTGTCTGTACGTCAGTCCATCTAGTGAACACTCCAAGTACCGCCATATCATCGCATTTTTTCATCATACATCCATCACATAGAAGTACCGTCATCCAGGGGACATTCCAAGGACTTAACGAGAGGTGGCTCACTACTACTACGACTATACTACTACTATTAGTACTGCTACTACTACTACTACATACATACATACATACATACATACATACATACATACACATACACACACATACATACATACATACATACATACATACATACATACATACATACATACATACATACATACATACATACATACATACATACATACATACATACATACATACATACATACATACATACATACATACATACATACATACATACATACATACATACATACATACATACATACATACATACATACATACATACATACATACATACATACATACATACATACATACATACATACATACATACATACATACATACATACATACATACATACATACATACATACATACATACATACATACATACATACATACATACATACATACATACATACATACATACATACATCTTTCTGCTACGGGGTGGCAGCATTTCAACAACCCGCTTGTTACGCAATTCGCATTTTGTGGTGCCAGTTTGCGGATTTACTCTTCTGAAATGCTCTATTACACGCGTGCTCGCGCACAGGGCTCATTCATGGGGCAGGGGAACGTCGCCGCCGATACTTCGTCACTTTGACCCCAAACTGGCGATGAAAAATACACACTGGTTTGGTTAGGTTAGGTTATAGGTTAGGTGTCGGCCTTAGTGCAGCACTGGCTTAACGAAAACCAGAATACCAAGAATACGTCCTTGCTTAGCCAGTGGAACCCTTAGGAAAGCCAAGCGTAATTTTTTTTCCGTCACTGAGAAAGAATGAATCGCCGTAATCTGGGCTTCGGCAAAGTTCTGTCTGTAGCCCTATAGCTGGGCTGCCCTTTCGAAGTCTTCACGGTCGGCAATGCTTTATGTTGGGGGATGAATCAACTTTATTTACATAGAGGGCGCAATTCTCGGAAGAACTACTCGAGGGCAGCGTTTTTTTTTTTGTTGTTGTTTTTCGGTCTAGGTGGCAATAGTTATCGGCTTTTCCAGAAATGAGGGTAACTTAAAGCAAGCTGGTAAGAGGGTTTCGGGAAGTAATAATAGTAATTATAATCATTGTTGGGGTCTAGCGTCCCAAAACCACGATATTATTACGAAAGACGCCGTAGTGGAGGACTTCGCAAAATTCGATACCTGCAGCGTTGTCTAACGTGCGCCTAATCTGAGCACACGGGCTTCAAGCATTTCTCTCTTCCATCGAAAATGCAGCCACCGTGGCCGGGATTCGATCCCGCGACCAGCGGGTCAGCAGCCGAGTACCTTAGCCACTATACACCACCGGGGTGGATAGTGGGTTTTGTGAACGGTGAAGGCTTCACAACCCCGCAATAAGTGGTTTTGGGCGGTCAAATAGTGTGCGCCACAATTTCGGCAGATTGGTTAATCTACCGGCACGTAATAAACGCCAGCCGGTGGCGGCTAGGGAGAAAGTTTGAATGCGGTGGAGGGATGCTGCAGTGGTACGTGGTCACACTTGTACCCGCCGGAAAAGGTCTCGCCAGAGTCGATCACTATAGGTCTGACAGGCCACGTTCAAGCACATTGCAGTGTGACTCTTCGTACGTGTGCTAAGATATACTCAGACCAGAGAATAACACTTCTGTTGAACCTTCGCACGTTTTGCTAACGTCTAAACACACACACACACACACACACACACACACACACACACACACACAGAGAGAGAGAGAGAGAGAGAGAGAGAGAGAATCACACACGTGCGCGCGCTATAGAATATTCGATTTGTCTACCAAACTTTGCTTGTACGCGAGTGTACAATATAGTTACTATGTCTTAACTGCTAAAGGCACTCCGAAGAGTTGTCTAATGAATAAGTTGCAACACAGGCCAAACGTGCAGGTCAATCACGACCTTAGAAATGACTACTAACATACTAATCAGCAGAAGTTGCGGTTGCTCAGCAACTGTTTGCGTCATTAAATACGTCATAAACAGAGCTTCTGCGCATACGAGTGTCCTCGGGATCGTTGTAGAAGAGCCACTTCTGGTTGTGCCGCGGCAGTTTGACCACCGGTCGTATACGAGAAAACCGTACATCCGAAAAAACGATGCTGCCTTATCGCGAGGCTCGTCGTGCGTGCCGCAGAGCGAGAACGAGATCAGCTACGGCGATCCGACCCAGCCTACTTGAACAAGGAAGTGGTTCAAACGAAGCGATAAGAGGTGGTCGATCCAAGAACCGCAAAAAAAAGCTGATAAAATAGTATCGCTTAAACCAAGTTTCCCATGTACACACGAGTGCTTATGGCAGGAAAAGCACCTGCGGCGCGCAATTTTAATTAAAGTGACGCAACCGGAGGACACTTCATCGCCGCGTCAGTTTCCCGGAGGGCTGGAAAGTCGGGTTCACTTTGACACTTTGAATCGTGCATTTCAGAGCTCGGCGTTGCCGATCGAAGCCTCTGCGATCCCACTGCCGTATTGTTATGCGTGCGGAGGACATCACCATCGCCTATGTTTTTCCGTGCGGGCTGATCTCCCGACAAGCGTAATCTAATATGACTCCCGGCTTCCGCGTTTCGCGCCGCGGTTGGCATTGGTGTATCAGCCGCATCGACCACTTCCTGGCTCTGTGTCTGACATCGGGTCCAAGGGGGACATTCCTGAGTCATTGATAGCTCAATGTGAATCGTGATCGACTCAACTCTTCTTGAGCTAGAGGGCCGTAATACTCTCTGTCTGTCGTTTAACCTGCATAACTTGATTAGACGTATTAGTCATCATTTTCAAACGGCGAGCTGTCGTAGCTCGTTTAGTTTGGGTGGTGTCACCAGAAAGTCGTGAAGGTCCCATGGGTATGCGCCGCTGAAATTTGGCAAGCCCCAATACCCTCCACAGCAGGTGCGCCGGTCAAACGAAAACGAAAACGTTAAAGAATGAGAGAGAAATAACATAGAAAGAAAGTCATGTATGATAGATATTAATTTTGAGAAAGAGAAAGAGAGACAAAAGGCCGAAACAGAGAGAAGTAAAGGGAATGAGTATCTAAAAGGTAGAGACAGAGAAAAAACGTTAAAATTAAACAGGTAGAAAGAACAGACATTGAAAACGTATAGAAAAGAGAGAAAAAAAAGCAGAAAGAGAAAGGGGTATAGAAACGAATAGCAAGACAAAAAGAAAAGGAAAAGAAATAGAGAGAGAAAAAATAAACAAATAAAGAGATTATTGATTGATACTTGGGGTTTAAGGTCCCTAAACCATCACATTTTTTTTTACTTGACATGAAATGCACAAGAACTGAAATGTTTTTCTCTCTCTTTGCCATCGCAACACATGAATTTCATATTTACCGACGGTATTAGTTTAGAAGAGTGTTGACGTGCATACTATACTTAGAAACATGCTTAGATGGGCCAACCAACACATCCGGTATTCAAGACGAAAAAAAAATGATGATCGTGATGGGTTCCCAGAAGCGTCCCTACATAGCAGCAGACGCCAACATGCCCAGCTGGAGCTCTCTAGCTACAATCGCCCGCCCGTCGCGCTAGTGTTAGTTAAGCTAATTTCGCTCTAGCGGTGCGGTGTTTCTCACTTACTCTCTTTCGCTCTCTCTCTCTCTCGTGAGCTTTTTACTCAGCGAGTGGACGTCCAATAAGGTCTCGAAGGGGCCACAATATGAAACGAAACCGGATCGTGACCAGGCTGGCTAGCTCGCCCATTCGCAGTAGGGTGGGCACAAACTTTTCCAGGTTAAACCCCACATATTGTCACGACCCCGTGACAATATGTGGGGTTTTGGGACGATAAGAACTTTTAACATGCTTCAACAACTCCTGGCTCAGCGGCAGTGTTCCCCGAGAATGGAAAATTAGTCGATTAATACACTTTTGAATCGGGAAAATCACCATTCGACTTGACAGCGTATCGCCCTATTGCCCTCGCAAGCTGCCTCGAAAAGTGATGGAAAGGATGGTTCTATTTCGTCTCGAGTGGTACTTGGAACGATACACCAAATACCCTTCTTGCATGGCAGGCTTTCGTCGGGGCCGCTCCTCCATTGACTGTGTCCTTGATTCATCGACATTTGTTCACAAGAAAAAAGTCGCAAGCGCATATCAGTGGCACTCTTTCTTGACGTGAAGGGTGCATATGATAATGTAGCTCACGATGCCATCCTCACTTCTGTCGCAGCAATGGGCATTGGTGACGAATGTTTCAATGGATAAAAGATTATATAACTGGCAGAGGTTTCTTTGTACAAACATATGAGGGTACAACTGCCCAACATTACACCTACTGCGGAGTACCTCAGGGAGGTGTTTTAAGCCCCACATTGTTCATGTGGCCTCATTGGTCTGGTGAAGGTTCTGCCAAATTCGGTGTGCCTATCCATATACGCCGATGATATTTGCTCTGGAGTGCTGCAGTTACTCGCCCTCAGGTGCGTGCACAAATACAGCGGGCAGCAATCCTCACAACAGCCTACCTTCAGAACAAGGCCTAAATATATCAACTGTGAAGTGCGCTTTGATGGCGTTTACACGCAAACCAATGACGCCATACCCTGTTTACATCAATGGGCAGAGCGTCAAATATGCGCGGACGCATCGTTTCCTGGGCATAATAATCGACAGAAGTCTTTCGTGGAGCCCACATTGTGCGTACTTGAAGAAGAGACTGCTATCTATTGTGCATATCATGAAATTCTGTGCGGTAAAGCATGGGGAACTTCTGTGGCCTCCATGCTACAGCTGTACAGGGCCCTATTTCTGGAGTCTATTGCGCTACAGCTTGCCGGTACTGACTAACCACTTGCAATCGAATACTCATTCATTGGAAAATTTGCAGGGTCAGGCACTGCGGTATCTGCCTAGGACTGCCCCGATTGCGCTTCTACTTATGCCACAATCATGCTTGCCAAAGACCATCCGGTCAGGACATATATAGCTGTGGATTGCTCAGAGCGCACATTCGACATGCTAGTCGTGTCCCCGACCACCATTTTGCACCTTCTACTTCCGGAAGACCACGTGCTACGTTTTCAAACGTCATAGCCAAGCACCTAAACAGCATTCCATCAGGATATACGCCAGCTGCGAGAACAGCATGCCCTTTGTGTGCCTCGACCAGCCGCAAGTACGTCTAGAAATTCGGGAATCAAAAAGAAAAGCAGTCACTCCAGAGTAGCATTGAAGCAAGCAACACTGCTATTATTACATGAGTTGTACTTAGACCGAACGCAGATATACACTGATGCGTCCGTCTCATCCAGCAGCTCATCAGGTGCCGCTGTAATTCGGCTGCAGAAATGACAATCAAGTTTAAGTTGTCGCATATGACTACATCTACGCATCAGAGCTTGCTGCTATAAGGGCTGCTTTACAATATCTCCGTTCAAGAACGTCCAGGAAAATGGGTCATATTCTGTGATTCGAAGGCAGCGCTTCAGAGTTTGCAGTCTGCCATGCGTAGGAGGAGCCATGACCAACTGTACAAGAAATAAGACATTGCCATCATGAAGCTCTAGCACGAGGGCATGATATTATATATCAATGGCTGCCTGGACATATCGGTATTACCGGAATGAACTAGCCGATGATGCAGCCTGCTCAGCCCATGAAGAACCCGTGTAGTCCCGATTCCTCTATCAAGGAATGATGCAGCAAGACAACTTTACCTGCTGGCTCGAGATCTCACACGCACGTTCTGGTCGTCTACCAGCTTCCAAAGGTGTCAATTTTATGAACTGGATCCTTCGCTCAAGCTAAAGCTACCATCACAACTTTCCCGCTCCGATGCGACACTGTTATGCCGCCTTTGGTTGGGTGTTGCATTCACAAAGGTGTACTCCTTTCGCATTGGTATGGCAGACACTCCTACATGCGACTACTGCGAGATGAAGAAACCATCGAACACGTCATCTGCCAGCTGCGCTTGCTACGACACACAGCGATGCCAGCTACGGATGGTTTTGAATCGACTTGACCCCGGACCATTTTGTGTGCAGAAGATACTAGGACCTTGGCATCTGCTTCAGTGCGCAGAAAGTAACTAAAGCACTGCTTCTTTACCTTAAGTCAACAAACCTGAGCGACCGCCTGTGAACTGTGTGTGCTCCCCGAGTGTGCTCGTGATTGTGTGTACCTTCTCATCTTTGTGCAACCTCTTTTCTCCCCTTATCCCTTCCCCAGTGCAGGGTAGCAGACCGATGTGCGTTGGTTAACCTCCCTGCCTTTCCTTGTATCTTTATCTCTCTCTCTTGGGACGATAACGAAAACTTGGGAAATGGAACGTGGCAATATCAATGTCAACCATTACAACTAATTTTCAAGAAGTAACTAATTACAGTACGCGACAGCAGTCGGTTTCTTCCCATATTACCTTTTATACGTTCTGAATGGCAGCACGAAGTTTACACATATAAACTAATACTTTATATTCAAAAAACAAACTTCATCAGCATTCAGTTGACAGCTACCGGTCCATACACTCTCCAAAATTGACCCGGAACAGTTCCTTTTCTCGCACACGTTACGGAGAATGCCTTCAAAATACCAGATTCTAATAATACACAACAATTTTTTTACCAGTATCGACCTCGGTCTGCTTGAACGTAAATTCGAAAAACACACGTGCCAAGTCTGTTGTTAACCATGTAGGAACTGCTCAAATGGCACTATCAGTCTTTTGTTATCGCGTTTCTTTAGCTTTTTTTCCCTTTAGTATACAAACTTTTTCCGCGTGAACACACAAATTTACGTGACCCATGTACATCCCATATGTTGATCTCGTTCGCTAAAAGGAGAAAGAAGTGAGCCCATTCGCTTATATATTATAAAATAATCTTTTGCATGGCAGGCGGAAAAACAATTTTCAACGAAAGGGGAAAAAAATATGACATATGATTGCAATCAGCTCTATGTACTCACAGTGAATTATGAGATTTTTTTTTACGCGTACTGCTCTTGAATCCGTCTTTGGGCACTCTCAAGATGTCTCCAGCATCTTTTCGTTTTAGTACCTCCGACTTGATGTTGTTAGAAATGGAATTTGACTTAAACTGGAGGTACTGCGCGAATGACTACTACATGGACACAGAAAAGGCGTGGCGAGGTATACTTACAACTTATTGTTCCCAGAAAATTATATATGTATTTATACACGAGATGAAGCAAGTGCTCCGATAGTTCGCGGTAGACGCAAGATAATTCATATTCTTGTCAGATAAGGACAGGGGAGACATGCTGACACTTCGGTTGCCGAACGGGCTCGTTGTCATAGCATCGATTATTTCTAGAGCGTATTTGTCTGAGGCTGTGACCTATGATAGGAACATGCACCTAACCGTGCTTAACGTGAGCAGTCCCTGCGTTGTGCCGCAAGATGATGGTCATTTTTTGTAACTTTATAGTTGTGCTCTCTCAGATGTTCATAAAGAGCGTGCACCTGTCTGATTGACCACGTAACTTTAGCCGCAGGACGGGTGAAGTTTGTTAAACCGCATATTGATTGCACTGAACGTATTTGATTAACAATGTCCTTAGTGTTGCAATTTAGAACATTCTGGTGGCAGGGATTTGTCATTCCGCACGAGCATGAGAGTCTCAAAATGACAGATGTGTGCGAAGAAAAAAAACTGGCCCTCGGTTGCCTTGACAACTAACATTAGCTTACAGGTTGCCATCATTATTCATCAGTTCTTGCAGTACGCTGCAATGTATTCGTAGACTTCGTGCAACCGCTGACTTCATACAGATTTTCGTATTTCTTTTCTACACTTTATCTCTTCTAACGTCGACGGATTAAGAAAAAAAACACTGGCTAACATACACACAAAGGTTTGTGAAGCCGCAGAAGTGAAATTCACGCAAGAACGCGAACTTTATTCAAGTGTACGCATAGGCCCACGAAAAAAACAAAACTGAGGTCACAAATTCGATCCGAAATCTCCGTAACTAACGGTTGCTACACATGCAGTCTTCATTTTGCCGTCGTTTGGTGATTGAATTTTGAGGAAAAACTTCACACGCACACCATGGTGGTCTAGTGTATGGTGAATGAGTGCCGACACGGAGGTCGTGTGTTTGAATCCCGACCGTGGCGGCCGCATTTTGACGGAGGCTGGAATGCCGGAGGTTTGTGTCTTTATATCAAGCTGGCAGCGTTGTACTAGTGCGAGGTCTGAGGCACGGTGTAAGATACAAACGTGTTTGTATCCTACACCGTTGACTGAGGTAACGGCGTAGCTGTAGCCTTCTTCTCATTCATTCCATTCCCTCTTCCCTGCCCTGGAATCCCTATACCCTGACCATCACCTCCTTTCCCCCTTCACCTCTCCTCCCCTCCTCATCCCTCCCCTTATCTTCCTCATCTCCTGGTGAGCCAGGTAGTCAAACTTTACGGATCTCTCCACTACGACGTCTCTCGAAAGCTTATTGTAATTTCGGTAAGCAATATCCCTACAAATAATCGTCTTTTCGGACGGTTTTTATATAGTATTAACAGCTGCACGTGTTGCTACCCCCCCCCCCCAAAAAAAAATCTTCCCGTCACTTTATTTATTATTTCCAAAACTTAACAAAATTCTTGCATTTTAAGTTGTGTAAAGTAAGGAGAGACTCTTTTTCCGCTTTTAGGTAAAAGGGAGGCGCACAAAGTTAAGTACAAACTCTTATAATGTCATATCTAGCTTCAAAAAAATAGTCTATTTGAAATATTTGACCAGACAACAAAGAGAAAACTCTCGAAAATGATATGGCTACTCGTTAAGGCCTCTGTTCCCCATCAATACTGCGAGGCTACGTCGGCACACAGAACCGTTTTTTCACCTTGGATTCTTCTTATTTTCATGAACGGGGTCTCATCAAGTGTGAGGGCCACGGGAGGGCTCTATGCTCACTCCATTAGCGCAACACACGCGGAGGAGATTGCCATCGCTCTGGCTCTCACCTATCCCTCTTCTAACATATCATCACCGACTCACGAGGGCCCTGTCGGAACTATCAGCTAGGGTGGGCTTCACCGCTTGCTCAGCGCATACTGGAACCTAGCTGCCGATAGGTTAATCTAACTCCGCGAAATCTGGTTTGGGCACCTGGTCACCAAGGACTCATGGTAACGAACAGGCCGAACACCAAGGACTCATGGGTAACGAACAGGCCGAACAGGCCGCCCGCGCACTCTCTTCTCGGGCTATCTCCCTGTCTTTGGAAGCCTACTCGCAATCACACAATTCGGCCCTTTCATTCAAAGATGTTACCAATTACTACAAGGAGGAGCACCGGAGCTATCCAGACCCTTGTAAGGGACTGCATCACGCTGACGAGCGCCTCCTTTTAAAACTGTTTACCAATACTGTACTGTGCCCGGCGGTGCTAAAACATTTCGATTCATCCTTTGATGGCACGCGCCAGTTCTGTGGTGAGGTGGCTGACACCTTTCACATCGTCTGGGCGTGCCAGTCTAATCCATCTATCCCCCGCAACCCCCAATCCCACGAGAGAGGACTGGGAGGCGGCCCTGCTCGGCTGTCAAGACCTGAAGGCCCAAAAAGTTCTGGTTCAACGGGCGCGGGCGGCGTTGCTTGCCAATGGAGCCCCGGAATAGGGATTCCACCTAGTGCTGTGAGGGTAGGAGGCCAATAACGCCCCAACCCAATCACCTCTCTGTAACCATTTAATGGTTATTAAATGTTTTCACCACCACCACCACCACCACCTCTCCCATTTATGCTCTCTCATTTAGAGTACCAAGTACTCTAAATTGTTGGGAACTTTTTAAACACACACACACACACACACACACACGCACACGCACACACACACACACACACACACACACGCACACACACACACACACACACACACACACCTGTACATCCACTCTATTTGTTCAAACGCTGCATATTACTCGTTAACCGCTTTTTCTAAACACAAGTGTGTTTGTAAAGAGCGATAGAGTCTATACGGAAGAAAACTTCGTAGGGCACATGCATCCGTCGATTGACTTGATTAAGAGCACAGGTCCGTCACCATGGTAATCGAACCGCGTCGACAATGGCTTCACGTGGACCTGCTGCGTTCGAGGTAAACGAACGTATCTGCGATTCTATTCGCCGCGAAAAGGAGTGCATTTCTGTTTTACGTGGCGAGAGATTCCACAACTTGGAGCGCTATCTTCGCGACGCAGCAGCCATGTTTTGACGTAATCGGACGCCTATAGTCTGTCACTTACGTGGCGTACTGCGTGGGCCTCATCGACAGCCAGGTATGCAGGAATTTCAACGTACGCCATTATTTCGTTCGTTCTTTCTTTCTTTCTTTCTTTCCTTCTTTCTTTCTTTCTTTCTTTCTTTCTTTTTTTTCTTTCTTTCTTATTTCTTTCTTTATTTCTTACTTTGTTTGTTTGTTTTTTATTTTTTTATTTTTTTGCCCCGCCACGGTGGTCTAGTGGCTAAGGTACTCAGCTGCTGACCCGCAGGTCGCGGAATCAAATCCCGGCTGTGGCGGCTGCATTTCCGATGGAGGCGGAAATGTTGTAGGCCCGTGTACTCAGATTTGGGTGCACGTTAAAGAACCCCAGGTGGTCGAAATTTCCGGAGCCCTCCACTACGGCGTCTCTCATAATCAAATAGTGGTTTTGGGACGTTAAAGCCCGCAAATCAAATCAAATTATTCCTGCTTTCATTTTTTCTTACACTTTTTTCTCTTTTTTTGCTTTCTTTTTTACATTTTTTTTCTTTTCTTCGTTTCAGTTTTTCTTTATTTCGTTCTTTCTTGCTTTCTTTTTTTACATTTTTTTTCTTTCTTTGTTTCAGTTTTTCTTTCTTTCTTTCTTTCTTCTTCTTTCTTTCTTCTTTCTTTCCTTCTTTCTTTCTTTCTTTCTTTCTTTCTTTCTTTCTTTCTTTCTTTCTTTCTTTCTTTGATGACGAGGTGCGGCGGCAATCGGTCAACTCTCGACACAGCACGTCTTCGCGAGAAACGGCGAGAAAGCGAACGGCCTGAGTAGTAAGACGGGCGCTTATTACGCGAAAAAAAAAATTGCTAACCTCATCTGGTTTCACCAGACCACGGCATTTGCGGGCTTACATTATTAGCGAATGTCTATTTTATACTCTTATTGATACAGAAAGTATTTATGAGAAGATGTCTGTGCTAGAGTTCTGTAATTAATTCTCGTTGGCTTGCTAGATTAGTTTTTGTCCCGTTACTTATCAGCGCTTGTTTCCTTAAGCACTGGTCGCGCTTTTGTTATACGCTTACTAACTACAGCCTTCTTCCTCCTACATGTTTCAGTTGTTTGCGCATTCTTCAGAACTTAAATTTACGGCAACTGACACTTTCTTTTCGCCAAAACAGCTTGAATGCGAATGAAAGCACTATGAAGCCATAGAAGTCTCGCTTTGGTTGATACATTGGTGTATAAAAAGAAAAAGGCCGATATTTTGGGCGTGCAGCTTTGTAACAACGAAAAACCTCGAGCAAGTTGTGCAATATGTGTGGAAAGGCCTCAATTCAAGACGATCGTCTCGGCCGCTTAAACTTCCGCATTAAGAAGGACTCGGGAAACTGGGAGATTCGACGCTTGCTGGTGGTTTCAGCGTTCTCTTGGACGTCGCAGGCTTTGTGAACTTTGGCATGCCGCCCCTTTATATAGGCGTCTGAATTCGTGAAAACTCGAACCATTTTCCACCAGAATTTTTTTTTCATTCGGCGTCATAGTATCCTCAGCAAACTTTATTCAGGTCGGGCATGCGCTCTCTTCATAGAGTAAATAAAAAAACAGAGAGAGATGGAAAGAGAAGTGAATGTGTCCTCTCTGATTTCCAAAGCGCAATGTTCCGGCGCCTTTGAGAACGAGTTCAGAATAAACTTCACTTTCAGAAATTGCGTCGCGCTTGGAGCCAGACGTGCAGCATTGGTAAACTGAAAGCGCTTAGACAAACTTATCGTGACATCGGCAACCGTACTTTAAAGGTCTTCAAAGGCGCTGAGCATCTTTGCCGTTTTTTTTTTTCTATTCGCCTCTCCTTTTGCAACTAAAGAAAAAAGCGTTCGAGGCCTGCCCTTCGCAAATATAAAAAAAATCCACCTTCAGAAACATAACTTAGAAAAGGCCACAGCGGTTGATACTGTTGCGAGAGCTGCAGCGTCATTAAAATGGGAGAGAGCAAGCAGCATCAAGCCCTCGTAATGGCAGCACCGACGTCGAAGGTGAAAGTGTGCATCAATAAATAAAAAAAAACACTCCACACGAAACACAACGTCTGAGACTCTGAAGGCATGTGGACTCAAATTTACATTAAAAAAAAAAGCTGAACGTTCATCGCCTTTATAGTTCCCAGTTATTTGATGAAACGCCGCTGATGCCGCTCTATGCAAACGCTTTCTTCTAGTTATCCGACTCGAAGGGGCCGAAAACGCTGTAAGGCTTACGAATCCAGACTAAAAGGCCCTTTTTTTTTTAAAAAAGCGTCAGAACAGCCGTTGCCACGGAAGCTATTGCTCGGGTTATAATCATTGGTAAACTTATGGAAGCAGTCACTGACGCCTTCCAGATGCACCTGCTTCCCCCTTAATGGCCCGTGCGGTATCAAAAGAAACACTCTGGAAGTAAAAAAAAAAAGTGTTCAAGAGTTCATGCGAGTCACGGTGCGAGCTTTAAATGTTGGAAGCCAGAACCCGCACATGCAGTACAGTCAATGCAAGAAAAGAAAGAATACGGCATTCTCATCACAACTTGCAGTGCACCATTATACCGTAAGAAGAAAGAAAAAAAGTATGCGTTTTTATTTTTTAATGAGCGCGAACTCAACGACGCAAGTGACTCTCTTTAAGGAGACTCGT
>NC_134709.1:23443757-23470720 GCF_043290135.1 Rhipicephalus microplus
TTGACCCGCTATGTTTTCAATTTATTTTAGAGCAGCTTGATTCAAACTGCCCACTGCACAATATTCAGCCAACTCATTTGCTTGCCCCATCGATAGTCAAATCTCGTTCAATGAAATTGGTGGGACACATGAAAATGTTGCAAAATATTGTTGCAGCCCAATTTCATGCATAGACCACAGAAGTTAGGAAGGTATAATGATAATGACTGTTCCTTTGGTTCCATAAAGCGCATGCAGTATGGTTTGCATTTAATTCTTGCTAACTCAGACATAGCTGACTGCACACTGAGTGAATGCATTTTCTCCTATACAACATGCACAAAATACGCAGAAAACTTGGAGCTAAACTCTAAATGTAGGTTTTATGCATATTTGGTATGCAAGGTGGTTTCACGGCGGGCATTTACAGTAGTGCAAGAAAGCCAGCTTTGTGTCAATGCACAAGCATATATTTTTTACTAATATCCCGCTGTTTGTAGGGGGTGGAAGGCCTGCTATATGCAGGGGTAGGGGGACACATGAGCAAGTACAATAATCAAGCTACCCCTTGAAGCGCACTGAGTGGGCAGCGCCGTGAGTCAGTGCGACAAAGCTTCACGAAGGGCAACAGAGAACTAAGCATCAAAGCTCCACACTGTGTCGTTTCACGACTTTATTGCCTCTAATCTCCCGATGTGCTAGCCACATACCTTCGGAGCTTATTTCCTATTGATGATCATGACAGTAGCAACCACAGTTTTCTGCAGAGCAGTTGTGGCAAACGTTAGTTCTGTTTTCAGTCTCTGCGCGCTGGCTGTTTGTGTGCCTTCAGAACTTCGTTGTTGCTATTTGTGATCACATTTACCACAGTTTTGTCCGCAGCCTTCCTTTGCGTCAGTGCATGTACGTTAAGACGTGGCACGTACTTTCTTGGTCACCCATAAACGTGTGGACACGGCTGCTCTTGTGTTCACAGCAGTTGCAGCAGATGGACTGGGTGCATGCTTGCCGTGCCTATGCCTCATAATACTCTGGTTGTCATTCTGGATTGCAAGGCAGTGACGATGATGAGTTTCGTTTTAAGCTCTACTCAAAAACATGGCGGGGGGTTTTTGAAAAACGATTCTACCATGGCCCGCACATGCATCATATCCGCCCAAATAATTGTGGTGGGTGGATGATCTGTGGTTGCGGAGGTTGTCATGCAGCCACATGGGTATAATAACGAGAAATTGTCCAGTTACAAGTGGTATTTTGGGAGTGATCCTCGGCGAGGGGGGGGGGGGGGGGGGGCACTTTTTTTTATGTGGTAGCACTCGCAGAAACCTTGTTGCTGTGAAAGTACCCAGAAAAAGTGTTCATTGTAACGAGTAATTTTTTGCAGTGTTCTCTATGGGTGACTGATGTTGTGGTGGAAATTTCGTGGCAGCGGTATTCGTTGCAGCAAGATTCGACTTAGTGCCTTTGTTTCTTCTAGCTGAACACCTGCATTTTTACGGAAGAAACTGACACAAATGAAGATTGCCTGTCTGCAAACAGCTGAGCTAGCTGCACACTGACTGAGCAAAGAAAGAGAAAACAAAGCCACAGATTCGGCACAAGGTCTAAGCAATGAATGCGATAACAACACATCGGGTTGTTACACGAACTAAGGCTAGGAGATTTAGGAACCATACAAAATGTAGTGAACGTGGTTGATTGTGTTGAATAGACAGTAACGCAGTAACCACAATATCTAAGCAGGTGTTGTGAATAGTTGACTGCATGACGTCAGACAGGTGCGGAAGTACAAATTCGGCATCAAGAAATGCGACAAGCCACTGGTTTTCATGTCAAAGTACATTAACGGTGAAGTCTCCAGTGACTATCACCGGCACATCCTGTGTGCTCACCACATGGAAGTTGTGCAGCAAGAAGTTCGTCGACTCGCCAGGTTCATGGTGAGATGTGGAAGTTGTGATGACGAAGCCATGCGATGATTTAGTGGCGCAAGCGTCACCACAACTCATGCAGGACAGTGAGTTGAGTTTGTTCCTCTAAAGTGATAGTGGTGGTTGGCAATTCGATGGGAACCGAATTTACAGGCACGACAGGACCAGAAACTTTCATTTTGGAATGCCCCTTTCACCCAAATGTATGCGTTTCAGTGAACTCACCTTTCCATTGATCAAGCCATTGAACATTTCAATGTTTAGGGAAAGCACGTATGACTTGTCCGAACAAAGTACATGTTTTATTCAAGAATGTTTCTTATAAATACATTGACAGTAAGCTAGCGGAAAATGATGCATATACGTAGCTCACTGTTTTGTGCGATGGGCTGTATGAGCGATGTGGTCTTGTTGGGAAAGCATGTATGACTTTCCCATCAACCAGTAAAAGATATCAAAAGAAAATTTCCACGGCACCCGCCGGAGATTCAAACCAGTGACCCTTCGCTCCTCAGCGCAGCGTGCGCTGAGAAGCGAGAGGACACTAGTTCGAATCTCCGGCGGGTGCCGTGGAAATTTTCTTTTGATATCTTTTTCTTTGTGCATTTTCTATATATATACACTATTTATGTAGACTATTTGTATACCATTTGTATATTATGTATACTATTTATATATACTATTTTATGTATATATACTTATACATATTCGAGACATGACGGCGATGGCAAAAATCAGCTGAGAGTGTCCATATGTAATTTCTATCGCAATAAAACACTGAAGACGGCCTGGTCGTAGTTTATCCGATGCATCATTCGTCCTAAACTCGCTCATCGCAGTATTATGATGTCATGTGGTAAAGTGTTCTAAGATTCAGAAGAGGCATTCAGCTGTCACATTTCGTCCCTTAATTTCATACCGCGTGCGCATGTTTTATAATAACGGCTATCAGTATGACAGCTGATGTCTAAATACTTTATTGGCAATCATGCAGAGCTGTCTATGATGTTCTGACCCTGAAAAACAATAAGAACCACTATGCAAGTGGTTATGCTGGCCTGAGTCATATTTGCGACAACTTCTTATAAATCAAACAAAATCTTGAAATTCCCTGGAATTGGGGGGCAACATAAGAACGCACCGGCATCGCTTCCTGAAATGCGTATGAATATCAACTGGTGAAAATAGACACGCTCTCTTGACTGATGTCATTATCCCGATTGCCGGTGACTCCGTCGCCTGTATGTCTTCTGTATGTGTGTGCCAGCCTGCTACAAGCTCTGCAACTGGACATGCAAAAAAAGGCTTTTATCACTAAGGAAGTATTCAAGACAGAACAGAAAAGGTCATCAAGAATGCACTCTTTTTGTTCTGTCTTCTGTCCTTCCTTGAAGGTAAGAATCATTTTGTATTTCACTAAGCGTGTACAACTAGCCGAGACACAAATTTTTCTCTATAACTGGACTTCGGACTGATTTCGCAGGTCAACTTCTTTGGGGATCACACTAAGCTGGTGCTGAGCGCTGAGCGAACAGAGCGCCCCCCTGGTCCTTTACATCGATGAGCGGCGACGCACGGTGGCCTACACCCCTGGCCGCCATCGCCCGCTTCGGCTCGACGAGGCCCTTCAAGAGAGGCTACGCTTCGCTCTGGTGCTCTGCAGGAGTTCGCCGAGCTGGAGCAGCGTGACCCACGCCGCAATGCCTGATGCAGTCAAAGTAAAGACACCGAATAGTTGGTAGTTTCGATGACCAAATGGCTGGCGCACCGCGACAAAGACCCGAAGAGAGCCGATGTAGGCGCAAGCTGCCGCATCTGCGCGTACAATATTCTGCCTTTATAGTGGTGCTTGTGAATTTGCCACCTGATGAGTAGTGTGCCTTTCAGCAATTAGTCAGAAAGCGCTTCTGTTATCCAGGTGTTATCAAAACTGGCCCTTCCTTCTTTTTTTTTTCTCTCACATAAGGTTGTATCGTGTCCGGTGCTTTCACACAGGGGTCACGTTTCACAGAGTTAGGGTTGTGGTGAAGTTACGATCAGAGTGATGTGCTTGTCGATTGTGTGTTGATTAAGCCTGCATCCGTATACTTCATCCACGGTGCCCCTTGTGCCACGCTTGAAGGAATGGTTTCTGAAAGAACAGGCTGTTGGGAGGGTATTGCAAGGTTGGCTTTTTACATTTAATGTCCAAGAAGGCATGTGCGCCGCGATTTGCGCTCTTTACAACTTGAATGACAGAACTTGCGGAGGACTTGCGAAGGTGCCTTACCAGAGAGCGCTTCTCTAGGGGCTGTGAGCATCAATGCCAGTGCACAATGGCCAAAGGATAAAACGTATCTTGTTATGTGCATACCAACTTACTCATCTTGTGAGCTCTCAGGGCAAATCTTTAGTCAAAGCAGCTAGGGGGCTTTCTTTTCGTCAGCTGCTTCATGGCGGGGTTGTAAGAAGTGCTGTGAAAATGCCTAGTTTCTTCCTGATCGCGGCAGCCTAGCAACAGAGATGCAACATTAGTAGAAAAATGAAGAGACCACAATCATTGGGTTGTCAGCGTTTGTAGTAGTGTCTGTGTGTCTTCTCTGTTGCATGGATAACACGAGTCAAGAAAGGCATCGTTGTAGTTTCCTAGTAGTGACTGGGGACTGTAGAAACAGCTGATGATGCAGATTTTCGTAACTGACTAAACGTCTAAACAGGAAAATATGCTCTTTCCTCCTGAGGCTGCTGCTGCATGCTAGGCACAGTCTTTCTTTTTGTCTTCCTTTTGTGGGTTGAGAGGCACGGCTTCATGTGGATTTGTGCAAGTCGCTCGCACGCTAGATGCTGCCGTGCTCCGATGTGAAACTTGTTCCGGGTGTCAGATCTCCACTCGAAATAAGGGCATGCTGTAAGGTTCTTGCCAATTCTGGCATCCTCCTTGAAATTAAAGAAATTGTTTTTAGTGTAATGCCGTTCGATTGTCGTTTCCATGAGCGTACGCTTGAGCTTGCGGATGATTTCACCCATGCTTTCTCTTTAAGACAGTCTAAACAATTTCAGGTGTGTAAAAGAGTCTGTGATTGGCTGAATGCAACAGCTCTAGTACATTTAATTTCTTATTCACGAGTAATTGGTCGTCCAATTGGCAGGTCGCTAGTAATACTATCATAATGTACAAAATATTTTTTGTACATGTTGCCAACATCGCCAGCAATAACTTTTCTAGCTAGCAGAGCCACTGCAAGAGGATCGAATTGTGGAAGGGCGGACCGATACACGCTGTGTTATTAGGCAGTTTTTCCCCCGGCTCTTTGTACCTTTCTGGGTCAAAGCGAATGTGTGCCTGTTGTACTAACTGTGCAGCTGCAGCTTTCAGTCGTTCTATTACAGTAAGGAGCAAAGGTCTCGAAACTGTTATTAACAGCGTGGCTGCGTCTTGGTTGTCTTTTTACCATTCCAACTGCTTTCTATACATTACCATTCAATTGTGAGTGCTGAACAAGCATCTTCACTGATACCAATGCAGGCTCGGAAAAGCAGCATGTAGTAGTCTCAACTGGTGACTACGACGTGCTGTGATGTTGGCCTATTAACAGGTCGGAGATATTTTGAGGCAAAAGAGAAAGCTGCTGCTAAGCAAGACAAGCTTTCAAAAATGTTGTGCCATTGTAATGAGCATATGTTAGCCATCACAAAAAGAAATGTGCTAAAATTTTCCAACTGCTTGTTGTACACTTTTTGCACATGTGCGCAGTCGTGTACAAATTGAACTTTAATGTGCCAATTCAGTGATGTCAATTTGCTTTGGTGTGTAGAAATTGATATCTGTAATGTGCAATATTTTTTTTTCCAAAAAAAAAAAGTTCAAAAGTGTGTCCATCACAATGAATATTTAAAGGCAATATCTTTTGGGCAGTGGGAGGGTCACAAAGGTTGTCAAAGTTCACTACATGAGAGTGTGGGGAAACAGTGGCTCTATAATAATGTTGCTGTGCATGAATGATTTCACTGTCTATGTGGACATAAGTGGAATAGTGGTGATGTTGCCAGAAAAAGAACAGGGGGGGGGGCAATAATTTATTTACAATGTGTCTCAAGATCTTGAGAACCGTTTTGTCAATGCAGTTTTTTTTTGTTTTTTTATCAGCATAGGCAAAACTTTAGGTGCTGAAAAAAAAAACGCAAAAGTGGTCTCAACTAAAGGTCGTACTCATGCTTGCTGTGCATTGCATACAGAAGGAATCCCGCGCAAGCTTGTCCTTGCATTGTCCTGACACGGTTTAAATGCTCATGGTACAGCTTTTATTTTGCACCCATCTGCCCGAGTGTGAAAGTTTCCACAAATGCCAAGCACTCAGCTAATGCTCCCAACATAGAGTTGCAACACTGTGTTATATAAGAAAAAAAAAGTGCTTACCATTTTTTTAAAATGCAATTTACTTTTTGTATGACGTGGTTTTACGTGTAGCCTTTACAAACACTTACGTTTATTATACACTTCTTTTACACTAAAACTTACTTTACAGAAGAAGAAGTCACGAAATATCACCCATGCACTTTGCTCATCACATAACAGCATCTGCATAAATTAAAAGCATAATATTTTCTGCATAAGCGAACATAACCATTCACAGGCAACCGATGTGCAAAGTTTTCATTCCTATGACCTGCGTGTTGCACTGCGAGTTCACAATTTAACGAGATACTCACGACGGAAAGGCATATTTTGTTTAAGTTCTAAACATGGAATCATCACTGTTGAAATGAATTCATATGAAGTCCTGTAATTTCACGTTTGCCGCATTACATTTTGGAAATGAAAGGATACATCTCTGTGTAACCTTTCGTGAGGATCGAGCTTTTTTTTTCCCCGAATATAATGAGTTTTGTTGTGTTATAAGCATGGTGCCACTAACAGAGACATATGATAGTGACACTGCATTGGTATCAAAATGTTTTAAACATTTCTTGTCTTGCCCGTCAGTTCGCTTGGGAAAAATTGTGTAGTACGAGAACTGTATATCATTGTGGAGGTGCTCAAACCTGTAGTTCCAGGGAATGGGCAGATTTTTCTTAGATTAGATTGCCATTTGTATCGGGCTTAAAAAGTTAGGTGATATAATGAACTGTGTTAGTTATCTCGACGAGTGTGGTCGATCGGAGTGTTTCACAGCTGGTCATTTCCTCGCCTCGAAGGACACGTGCAACATGTCTAAGAAAAAGGATGATCGTAGTGTGGAAGCCCATTCTGACCTAGTCATGTCGCGGGCATGCCTAGCTGATGTGTTGCCAAAGAAGCCCTTCCTTGCGGCTTTCGTTCTTTGTTCGTTTGCGCTTGCACTCGCTGTATTGACTGCCTCGAGGAACCGTGGGCGTTGTTCCTACAACCTCCTGTGCCTCTGGTGAGAGAAAAGCATCGTCCGAAGAGCCACCTTCAGTTTGCCGTCAGTCAGTTGGCCACTCAAGTCGGTGTTTCTCTTCCAATGTGTGCATGTGTGTGAGGTTCAGCTAGCGAATTCTCCAAAAGCCAGTGACAAGGGCCCGAGACATTGCTCCTCGTGCTCCTTCTTCACCTTCACTACATGGAACTTAATTCCAAAGAGCATGCGCTTTCCCTCACGATTGGCTGGCTAATCGTGTAGGTGCATAGTTTGTTTTTGTGTGTGCATAATCTGGAGAACCTGGCTTCATTGCAAGCCAGCTGCAACAAAAGCAGGAATTTTTCGGTGGTATTCTCAAGCGATCTCAATTGAAGATACGATCACTGCCGAGTTTTGTGCGACTTTGCTAGGAGACTCCTCTGGCACTGTTGTGAAACATTTGTTGGGAACAGTTGGCCATACACCTTGACTAGCCAGTGCCGAGTAGCACAACGTTTCGCGAAGCTGATTGCATGCTTAGTAGTAATTAGTGAATTAGTCAAGGATATCACTCATTAACGGTCAAGTAACCGCATCGAATGCAAGGATGTTCGCCAACCACAAAAGGTGCACACAATTGTTGAAATGTGTGAGCCACTGTCGGCTCCAACGTGCAAACTTGCATGTTTAAGCTGACAGGGCTCGCAAATTTCACGTTGTTGGTTTTGGTGGCCATTGAAGGCATTCATGTGCGATTCGAAGCACGAGGGTCCCGATCATCTTGGTTATAACTAACAAAAGGTCGTCGATGTCGTGAAGGGTGTGTGCAGGTATTGTGTAGGTCCGTACGATGGCAGTCAAGCTTGTTACGTAGCACACATTTTGCTGCATGATTTTTTTTTCTGCTTACCTGTGCATGTTGGCTGCGGTCATGGAAGGGCATTATGATAACCCAGCACTGCGCCTCAGCGTCACTTTGCCGCACACAACTGGGACATCTTATGTTAGGCCTAGTTGTTGTGACATATCTAGTACTCAAAGATTTTTGCATCTACTACACTCGCGCCTGTTTTCCATGTCACATTGGGATTTTGTTTAAAATCATATATGCTTAGTAGGTTAGTATGCCTCAGAGGCCACTGCCATTTTGTGTAGCTCTATTTTTAACCTAACTCTTTTGCTAGGTGTTGCCATTTCATTGAGACCTTTCCCCAGTTGGCATTCTCTATTTTCACCTTCCTGGTGTCTTATCCCACCTTTTTTTCCCCCCTCATGTCAATACTCTGTAGTCCTCGCCAGTTTCCTGCGCTATTTTTTGCAGGAACTGTTTTTGATGGACAAAATAATCACTGGTGACTTCGTCTTCAACTTGCCAGAGAGATAGCTGGCGTTTGTCTTCTTTGCAAACTGAAGGTCTTCCCACCTTTTTTCCACTGGAGATTGCGACTCCAGGTCAAACTTGTATTATTTGTGTGATGTTTCTTTACATTTTGGCTCGTGTTTGTATCTATCATGAATCCTTTCTGTGTTCGTTGCTTCCAATGTGTTGCTACGTACAATAAAATCAGTCTATTTTCACACAGAAAGTGTAAAGAGTATTTCATTTCATGCTGTGTCTGAAAAGCACGCCCTTTTTTGCAAGCAGAGACTGTGCAGTGACCTTCAAGTGCCCGGTAACTACAACAGAATCGTTCATGTGAAAGCCCAAGGCACATGATTCTCTGCACCGTGAGATTAACACGCGGACGCGTGAGCCTCTACCCCCCCCTCTCTCTGTGGGGCAAAGTACGCGTGGGAGATGAATGCATCAGCACGCGCCGCCGCATTGTGACGATCTGGTGACGTGCGCTCATTGCACCATCTGAAAACAAGATAGTTCCCCCGAAATCGCCATTGGCAATGGTGAGTGGTAGATGTAGCTTGCTGTTTCAACGTTGAAGGAGGTGCTCCTTCGTGGCTCATTGGCTAACGCCACGCACTCACAAGCAAAAGGCCAGCCGTTCGATTCCGCGTGCCAGAGTCTTTTTCTGGATTATTTTTTAGTTGTGTTTTCATATGTATAGGTACATATTCATATACGGTGAACACGGTGGTCACTGACGGCAGCAAAATCCAACCAAGAGTGTCCTTATAGTTGCTATTGCAATGAAAAGGAACACTTTGCCTGGATTTCTGGCCGCGAGAGTATGCTTCTGTAAAATTTCTAAAGTGTCAATTGTAACTAGTCTAATTTATTAATTATATTAATGAACTAGTAATTCGTTATTTGAAGTATTCTAACATAGAGGATGCTAATAGTGAGTTTGGTATTTCATTTGTTGTGTGCATAAAAATGCTATGCTTCTCATAGAGCCCACACAGGACTTCTGCCCATATCCACAATGTGAAACTCGGCATTTTTCAACACTGCTTCGTCGACAACGTACACAGTAATAGAACTCACTTAGAGTCTATGGGTCAAGTTTTCAGTGCTTGAATCAGAACTTTGAAGCATTAAGCTCAGGTTGTTATGTATGCGGTAATGTGGGGCAGTAATGATGCGGGAGCTGTGACTTGGTGGTCAAATACATATGAAATTGAGGAAGGCTCATGAAGTGAGAAGTGCATAGAATAAAAACTTCATTGCATCGAAATGAGAAAGCTGAATTCTAATGATTGTGTGTAAAATGCCCACTTGAAATTTTTAAAGAAATTTTTTTAAGAGAAATTTGCTTTGTTTAGGAGAAATTTGCTAAAATTTAAGATGTCTAACAAATTAGTGCGAACTTGAAGTCTTGACTCATCACCAGAGTCCCCCATCACCCAACTCTTTGAACTGTATATGTGACTGGCATCATAAAATGTGATAATATTCATAGATCACGTGTAGTTATACTTACGAGCATTTCGCGAATGTCATACTTGCAGCTTAGAGCTGTGTTTCGGAAAGGTGTGGCGATGTTGGTTACAGAGATCGTGGTAGGTGTGCTTAAAACAACTGCGATATCATTCTTTACTGTCAAGTTAGCACTCCTTTGGGTTTCACTGAAACACCAGTGATACAAAGGCAGATTTGTACAGAGAAATTGGAAATCTTAAAACACTAAGCACTTTAGAACGAAAGGAGGGGAATTCTAACCTGCCGGCAGCAAGTTATTTGTACACATTAATTTCTCATTTGTATCACAAATACCATCAAGCACTTCAGAGCATTGTAAAAAATGATGTATGCAATTGGATAGCATGTTTTAGAGTTATCTATGCTTGTGCTGCAGTCTTGTGTTGTTGTGAACAATAGTTTCAACAGAGATAGCACCGGCTCTTTCGTGCAGATCGTGTTTTTGCAAACTTGTGATATAACAATCAGAGTTAAGGCTCAAGGCTAAACCTCTAGTAGTTAATATGCTTCAACAAAAAGTGCACTGCATTGTTACATTACCACAGAAACAGCATCATTGATGTCGTAAGCAAGGAATTTTCTTTCTGGGTGGAAAGTTTTTTTTCTTGACTCTGGGCATCTTTTACATCTAGAACTTCATTCGCCAATGAAGGCTTTTGATCATGTCTGGATACACATGAATAAGCTCAAAATCACACCTGCTTGGACCGATCTTGGTTGGATTTTGCAAATGCGTGCTATAGTAAGTTACAGGGGTTAGAACATTTTCTTCAGGTGGTTTCAAAATTTCACACGGCCTTGTCACGCTTCTTCCATTAGAGTTTGCTAAAACTATCCAGAGGGGACTCTGGCGCTGCGATCGTTTAGCGACCGTGGGAATGATGGGTAGTGCACGGATTTGCCTAGTCTTCGTACTTGCGGCAGGCGAATCGCACTTGTACCTTAGTTTATTTTGCTGTCTTTCGCTTTTGTTTTGATTCGAAGGAAAGAACAAACCCTTTTCAACTTCGTGACCCGATCTGAAATGGTAAGCCTAAAAGATTAGGGTGGTAAAGCACAACCACTGAACATTTGTTGATGTTTGTTTTGCGAGAAAACAGCTCCTAAGCTAAGTGAACATACACAAAGCCAGAAGTACGAAGATTAGACAAATCTGTGTACTGCCCATTATTCCCATGGTCGCTGAAGCGCCATGTGTTGCAGCTCCCACTAGTCCCCTCTAGTGTATATTTAGGAAACTATATGCCTTCTTCACCATAAGGACTGAAAGGTGTAGCCCTCGTCACGACTCCGCCCACTTTGGCAACGTGAAATGCCCAATAGTAATTTGTCTTGCGTTCGGGTCTCCACGCCACACAGTCTACTTCCTCCTGTATATAATGCACTGTTATACAGATGATGTGGGCATGCAGTGTCAAAAATAAAATGCTTCGGAGACTTTCTGTATGGTGGCAAAATGTGCCCCTTTGGGTGCAAGGTTTTCTGACATGCAGCGTATATGCAGCAATAGTTTCACGGGTGATCAGACACTATTTGACCAGTGTTTACAGTCACAGTTTTCTATGAAATATACTTGTTTTTTTTAAGGTAACCATGAAAAAGATGTGTGAATGCAGTCTGCTTTCACAAGCTTCTCCCACATCTCAAAGTATACAGTAGGTTTGCACGAATAGGAAGTTTTAGGTTTCAAGCAAATAGCAATTTGGTTCAAATAATATTAAACTAAGAAAAATTAGCGTATTTGTCAACACCACGAACCTACACATTCTTTTTAAACTAAAAGAAAACTAAAGCGAACTTTTTCTTGTTTCAAAGGAAGAGGTACCAACTTTAAATAGTAGCAGGATTTGACTTTCAGTAGAATGCAAGCGCTAACTGTAAAATGTGTTACACAAGTTACCATACTTGGAGCATATTAGCCGATATAACAAAGTATAATTCGTTAATTTAACCTGAAGTGGGGCTTTGCGGCAGTGCATATTTCTGGACATTTTTACAGTTAAGCATCCCTCCACAGCAGTGAAACAACCCTTTACAGCAGGCCTACAGGTGAATTAATATTCATTCGTTCACTTCGAATGTCTTGAAAATTGAGATCATTTAAATTTGAATCAAAGCCAATTTGAACATTTGCAATATTTGTTCTGAATATTCACACAAGCCTAGTAAGCAATTTGTAAACCCAGTAAAGCAAACTCTCTGCACTTGTGCAATTACTGGCAATTAATGTGATATCATATCGCCTTTTATAAAAATGGAATGTCGACATGGCATACTATTGCACTTTTTGTGCTGGATGCAGCATTTCATTTGCTTGCTGGTTCGACTTTTCAAATAAATACCCTTACAATTACTGTAACAGTTTGTTGCACCACAAAGTGTCTCGTACACCGCAATATTGATGGTGTAGATGGCTGCAATAATCTACAAAATCTCACTCTTCACAACACAGTAACCTTGAAATGTGTAAAAGCAATGCTTCCAGAATGCAATGAGAGACGAACATATTTAAGGGCCCATCAAAAATGAAAACTAGGCTAAGTAGTGTGCATCGATTGTGCTGAATGTGAAGAATCAATAGAAGCAGCTTTTGTCTTATGAAAGCTGCATATGCAACAAAATTGTGCATTGAGATCCATATTTTTAGAAACATTTTTTTTGCATGAGCATTAATTCGCAGCACTTAGAGCAGTTTCTTTTTAGTGTCCCTTTATATGTTAGGAGGTATTTGGCTGACTTCCAGCAGCGCACTGAGTCAGGCGTTGCTTTTAAGAAACCTTCACAACGCACACACCCACTAAAACACGTCAGCAGAAAGAACAATCTTTTCCACTTGCTACAGAAACATGCCCATGTGCGCACATGGCAGTTTTATTTCCTAGGAAAAAAAAAAACTTTTGCTTCCAAGCAATTTTTTTTTTTTTTTCGGGAATAACTACAAAATGCACTGCCACACGAAAAGGAGAAGCAGTCCAGACGATTGTTTGCACAGACTCCCTTTTGCACCTTGCAACCAAGCACACGTGCCGGCAAGGTCAAGAGCCGATGGCGAGGCACTTGTTCCACCTGGCGCATTTTTTCTTGTTTTTTCCTTTGATGTTGCAACGAAGCACGGCTGTCTTGATGGTCAAAACGAGGCAGCGGGGGCCCCAACAGGCAAACGGCCCCTGCCGGCCCAACACAAAACTCTGTTCACCCGACGTAAAAGCACACGCGTCCAAAAAACCTCCATTCCAAACCCCATGGACCAGAAGAGGCCACAGGGCCTGACGCACACACCCTCGATGGCACTGCTGCTTAATGGCACTTGGCAACCACATTACAACCTGTGCATTTTTTTCTACACCAAAACGAACGCCCAAGGGAAGAACTTAAAAGCAGTGGCAGGCACTGAAAAATTGAAAAAAAAAAAAAAGTGACGATGAGTCGATGCATCTGCTTAGGAGAGGGCTCAACACAAGTGGCAGCAAACCCTGCATGCAAACCTAAAAAAAAAAAGCTTGTGCCAACATGTTGCTGGCAAGTTTTATGCACCCAATATATTAATGAAATTGTGACATTGAATAACTTTTTTTTTTACATCCAACAACAGAAACTTAGTCTATATTCCAGAGAGGGCACCAAAAATAACGAAAAAAAAAAAACTCATTTATAACACCCCCCTTACTCCTCCGCCACCTGGAGGTGATGGTGGAAGAAAAGATGTCCACGAGCACTGTTCATGACTAAAAAAAGAGGGGGAGGGAAGGCAATATGCAACGTGGCACTACATGTGCGCACACCACCTATCCACGTAGATCACAGGCCAAAAAGAATGTGCCTCCCTTATGTCCCCCCCTTCGTTATGCGACCCCCGGGTCACCAGTCTATATTTACATAAGGCAACATGTGAAGAAGGTCCCCCCCATATGAACGCCCTGTGGTCACTTCATGCCAGCCCCGCCACTGTCCCTCATGGTCGTACACTCCGTTGACAAATGGCCACTTCTGGGTCGCAAAGCGTTCCTCCACTTCGGGCGTCACCTCTAACGGCACTACTGGAACTTCCTCTTCTTCGAGCTCCACTTCCGGCCCGATCTCGGGCAGGGCGCTCAAGATGGCCGCCACCTCGCTCGACACCCCGCTCTTGGCGCTTGTGGGAGAGGCAGGGGACGGCCCGTTGGGGACCGATGACTTTAGGAAGCGGTCCATCAACTCTGACTTGGTGCGGCTCGTCTCGTCGTCTGTGCCCAGGAGGCTGTAGTTGCCAGAACGCTTGGGCCGCGAGGAAGAGGGCGGGGGCGTGGCTGACGCAGCGGCTGCCACCGCGGCGGCGGCTGCAGTGCCGCCATCTAGGCTGAGCCCACTCTTCGCTTTCAGGTCAGCTATGAGCTGCTGCGTTGTTTTGACCTTGGGCAGCCGTGGAGATGTCGTGCTGGTGCAGGCCATACGGTTTCGCACGGTCTCGAAGGCAGAGTTTCCGCTTGGGATGGGGTCCCAGGGATGCACACCGTTGGGCGGAGACCATGCCACTTTCTTTGCACTGTCTGCTGGAATAAAAAAGAAATTGCCATTTTCTTTGTTAGTAATCAATGTGCAGCAAACACCGACAACATGCATGTCCCCTAGGAATGAAGCGCTCTGCGATGCAGGCATATTAAACAAAGTCCCACATGGATGAGACTGTGACCGACATAGTGATTCTTCAAAATACTAAATTTCCAGGCTACTCTGGCTACAGTAATAAATAGTACCTCATTTACATGCTTGCTCTCATGGAGTTCGATAGTAATAAGCAGAACGGAACATCACAAGGTCTAAATTCCTAGATAAAAAAAAAAAGACACCAAAACAAAAATTTTAGCTACTGTCAAACTGTCATTCTAGATAAAAACGCTGGTGCCAAGAAACCTAAAAAGAGATGTGGGCGTCAGGAATGCATCGAATATATCTTAAATACCACCTTAAAAGATACTTCCAATTGCGATATAGAGGGGCAGCTTGTCAGTGACGTGTTATCGCACTGTAGCATCATGGGGATACAGCAACTCTCGACTTACAAGTGGCAGATCTGCCATCAGCTTGCGGTGCATGGAAACGAGTGAATTTTCACACAGTGACTTAGACAGTGATTTCTGCGTTCCGCATGCAGGACGCAGGGATTGCAATCTCAGTGGAACTGTTTCCCTTTCTTAACCCTCCCTTCACCTTGCGGATCTCCGCAAAACTCCTTTGCATTGTCAGTGGAGCTCTGTTGACAAGTAGAGATGAGGTCCACTACAGTGGGGTGGCTTGCAGATTGCTCAGCGAGAAAAACTTCCAGATCAAAGCAAGATTTCTTTCTTACATGTCCAACTCCGGCATGTGGGGAGCGCTGACCTTCAATACCAGAATGCGGAATATCCTTTTTACAATGCCTCAAAATCATGCCAGTACACCCTTAAGTAGGTACGATCAACACAATCATCTTTCTAAGGTTACTGGCCAAATGTAACTGCGTGTTGTGGACCTAATGAAGCGGCTACGGGACTAAGATGTAAGGCATGCCTTTGTTTTAATATGCAACTAATGTGTGCTGAAGAGAAGCGAGAAGTTAATGAAGAACTGACCAAAAGAACCAGCCGGTAGAAGGAAGACAGTCTGCTAGAGAAACTGGGTAAGACCTAGTACATGATCAACATGCCAGATGTGGTCCATAAAGTAGCGAGGTGGATGCAATCATGCTTAGTTCAAAAAAAGTACAGGACACCTTTGCAATCGACAAGATATAATATCAAAATTTCAGTGTTAGTTTTGCCCCAAGCAATTCAAGAAAAAAAAAAACAATGCAAAGCTGCAGTGTCAATTTTCGAACAGCCAAATTCAAGTTAAACAGCTTCTCAATCCAAGTACATACGCCAACCATTTATTTGGACACCTTCGAGGCACTGCAACTTGCCCCCACTGAAGTAACATAAACTCAAAACCAAAAATTCGGACACTGCACAGCAAGCTGTTTAACTTTTCGGATTCAAGCTGGCTGATCGAGAGTGATGATGAATGCCACGACAAGCTGATTACAATGTTTCCAATATTTCTGCTAGGTTGCTAGCACTGAAAAGTTGCACTGGCTATGGCTGGAGCTTGTGCCAGCGTTAACATCCACGCATAAATTACAATTTATAATCTCGAAGGCTCTGTCTGTTGGCCTCCAGTCGCCTTTTGGTTTCAGCCAGCCGAGCATCCATTGCATGGCTGCCATGGCCAAACCACAAGCCAAGACAATCTCCGAGTCAGCTTTGTGTGCTGTACGGGGCGTACAGCAGAGAGACAGAGCTACTTACACTACCGAACCAGGGAGACAGAACTACCGAACACGACATTGTCCTATTTAAGTGTTAGAGTTTGCATGGTCATTTGTTTCTACAGTTAGGCCTGATCAGTCTCATGTTTTTTGTCTGGCTCTCGTTTGTTGCTTGACGTGCAAGACCTGATCTGCTGAAAATTGGCTCCGGCGCCACCTGATCCATCTGTGCTGTGAAGGAAAGCGGCAGCTACAAGGTATTGATGATGGCAAAGAAAGCCGCAATTATTCACCAGGTCAAAGGCGACTGACTTCATTACGATGTTGCTCAGGATTTCTCGCAGAGTGACAATGATGCAATGGTCTGTCAGGTCCTCGAACTGGCGCAGGTGGACAGCGACTCCGATAAAGTGCAGACCCCACCACCGTTTCAAATGCGGATTTAGCAATGGCCGTGACAACCAACAGTAGTGGCCATGCACTGGCTGAAATACGGGCTGACTTGGTCGTCTGTGAGTGTGTGTGTGCAGATGTACATAACCCAATTTTTCCAGTTACCGGGCACCTTTAGTTTCTTTTCGGACTCTCGGTTGTTCGGACTTATGGTGGTCGCTGCAGTCCAAATAAACTGCCTGCGACTGTATCGCGTGCCTGTCAAGTACACTAGGACGAGCAAACTGCATTAGGGGGACACTCATTTCGCTCCCACACTGCAAGTACTGCACAGAGATATTTGCACGCAGCTTTGGTACTTCGTAAGAAAATGATCAAAGCGCTGCTTGATAGTATGATTGAAAACTAAAAATAAGTTCAAACCCAGTCTCGCCTAACAGTTTACCGATAAGCAATATGAAGATACAAATAGGCCGATTGATAAGTGACCCATGTTCGCATGAACAAAGTTTCATACCTCCATGTATCTTCATAGTGAGGGTATCACATTAATTGCTTAGGTCTGAAAAGGTAGCATATCAGCGTTTGAAAAGGTAGCATATGAGCTGACAGAACCAGCAGAACTCTTTCTGTGCACCACTGGAGATGCTGAGTCATTATGGGCCTGCCAGCTTGCAGGCAATTGTGGACAGATGCACCTGGCTAAGTCCAGGCCACGAGCAGCATGACACTCACGCACTCCTGTGTCCTTCCCCCAACTTATGTTGGCGACACCAATTGCCAAGGCTATCACAATTATAAAGACCATCCATGCAACACACACACACACACACATGCACAAATTTTCAAGAAAAAAAAAAAAAAAGCTGAGGAATGCGATAACTGAAGGCCAGAGCATCCTGAATTATGTGGACGATGCAAGCTCACCTATCACATGCAGCAAGTAGTTTTTTCATTTCATTACCACATCAGTTTCTCCGCTTTCAAAACTAACTTATAAATTTTTTTAAACATTATTCAACTCCATTGCCCAATTTTTGCATATTTTTACAGTACGAAAGAAACATGCAGCGCGGAGCTCTCTAAAAAAATGACAAGTGAGTGTGAAGCGCTTGCACATGGGGCTCTGCAGCGTTCTAGTTGGCTGCTGCTATACTGCTGTAAATATTCATTAAATCGACATCTCTCCTCAATTACATCTGGTGCAGGTTCGGGGTATTGATCCCCATATCTCTCATTCTTACACACAAAGACAGTTCTCCCTTACCCGGTCCATCTGAGGATGCGACAGATTTCCTGAGTCGTTTGTTGGCTACATTGTTCTTCGCAACCGGCTCCATGGGCGGCGGACTGCGTGGGTGTGGGTGGGCCAGTGGCGAGCCTGGGGAGCATGGCGCCGAAGGGCAGCATGCAGGACTAACGGGCTTGAAGCCACCATTACGGCGAGGCCCAAGGCCGGGGCCCGCACCCGCCGTAGTCACGGCTGCAGCAGCTGCCAGAAGCGACGGTGGCACAGGGCTGTTGGATACACTTGAACAGCTAGGACTACGACGTGGGCCCGACAGCAGGCCGGGTCCCGGTCCGGGCCCAATGCCCGGACCGGGACCCGGCCCCACAACGACTGGCGGACCCCCACCATTGGGAGTCTGCTGCTGGTCGCAGGGCAGCAGGCGCCGCCAGCTTTTCACCAACTCCTTCGCCCGCCGGGCCAAGGAGTCATTGCTTGTGCGCTTGCGCAGCTCGTTGATGTATTTCCCAAGGCGCGTACGCTCCAGCGTGTCCTTGGTGATGGGCGTACGCTCCAGCATGCCGATGACCTCGATGACTGCAGCCATGTCGACCACCTGCAACACATACGAGCAATGTTTAATGTGGTGTAGTTCACGAAACAATACCAACCAAGACAGGTACCACCTGATCTGTGGTACGGCTGTCCAGAACCACAATGACGAAAAGTACTCCATTAGAATAAATAGTGATCATGTGCGTGTCTGCTCGTCCGAGTCCTCTGCCTGGGTTGCGCTGCCCTATACGGCAAATGTATTTTCAATTACCAACTCGCCCAGCTTGTTATAATCAAGTATTGACTGTTGGGCTGGTTGGTTTTGCGTTACTGAAGTAAATTGGTACAAACTGATGCAAGAACAGAAGACAAGCAATAGCAGGGATGGGTTATGTATAGACATGTCTTGTATTCGCTGCAGATGTGTGACTATAGGGTATCTATGTGGAATTTTACACTGCTCTCAAACAGTCAAGTGCAGAGCTTGTGTGTCTCACCTTTCTTTGCGCTAGTTGTCTTTTCTTCCGATAACATACCTTTCCAGTAATACAAAAGTGAAATCTACCCCAATGTCTGGCCAAGACCATATCGCAGTTTTTCACAGGGCTTAGCTGCTTGTATACTGCAACAACACTGCCAATACAACCAGAAGCTAAAGGTAACATCAATTATGGTGATCAACTCAGTCACAGCTTCTCTGTGGTGGCTTTGGTGAATGGGTACCATAGCTTTACTCGCGATGATTATCACGGGCAGCAGTGCAGACTTCATTCGGTTCCTTTCAGCACCCACTCGCTTGATACTCACTGCTCTAAATAGCATACCCACTCTAAAACGCAGTTCGCTGCCCGCTTGCATGAGATATACCCTGCATTAATTCAGCGAGCCCTTGGGACCAGTCTGCTCCTATTCAAGGCCATAATGAAACTCCAGCATACGAAAATAGTCAAGACAAGACAAAGTGTTGATTTGAGGATTACGGCAATCAGTTGAAGATCCCATAAGACTCACGTCAATTACCAAAAACAATTGCAAGAAAATTGCAATGCACGAAAAATAATGCTAGCGAAGTAACACAGGATGTTGCAATCATTGAGTATTCAATAGGCCTTTTACTGCCTTATAAGAAAAGAGACAATGCTTCGTGCCCCATTTGCCCAAGACATTCAGAGTCACGTGCTGTTCAAAGCCATCACTGGCCCCCCAAATGACCCCCCACGGCTGACCAGAGACACCCCTTTTTCCTAGCCATTCCAGACATTCAAGTCTGGATTTCTTTCTTTCTCTTTTAAAACAAGCCGAGACAAAGTGCTGATGGTTCCAGCAGAGCACAAGCTTTCCTGCTGAGTGTTAACTAAACTTAATTTAGTTTTCATGGTCATCTACAACCTCTGGGCACAAACACAGAGCTGCTTTTGCAACTACCAACTCTGCGGTCATATAAACAGTAGATTGTTAATTTCTCTTTCTTTCAATGCAAGAACAGTTTCACTGCATAGCATTTAATCATGCCTTCACAAGACATCACCGGGATCATGCTCATGGCCACTAAGCATTTGGCCATTGTGTTTATATTTGACGTTGAATAGCACAATGGAATCTCAGTCACATTGTGCACGTTACCCTGCCATTCTGCAACACATCAGTGCCAGACGTATCCAGTATGATGAAGGGCTCCACACAAGTTTCAACTGTCTCTCAGTATTGACGGTTCAACCACTGTGCTAATAAACTAACACAAGCACACCACCAAAACATCTATGTTCATCTGTAATGTATATATTGCTACTGTTGTACCTCAGCCGCTGCATTTATAAACATGTAAATTTGATCCCATACCAGCAATCACTGTGAAACATGAGCATTTCTAAGCTAATGACACTGTGAAAATCATTAGTACGGCGCTGAAGTCCCCAAAGAAGAGAACACCCGCTGGGGAAGTGATGTGCAACAACTATGCAACGAGGAGAAACAGTAGTGGCCCAAGAATAAATGAAGCATTCAGAACAGGCAGGCAAGGCAGCTCACTCAGGATATTTAAAATTACACTTACACCAGGTGGCAAAATATTTTGACCACGAGTGATTACCTAAAGAATGCAGACTTGTTCTGAACTACAGAAAGATGAGCTTCACCAAAGAGGAGAGATAACTGTAATGACTTGGAATATTTACATTCCATGTGGAAGTGTTGAAAAGGGAAAAGGCTTCACACAAAACAGAATGCAATATCATAGCAATAGCACAGACATTTCAATGGAGTTCTAGGGTAATATATTAGGCCTTATTTAATGCCCACACTCTTTTGCGCACGAGCTTACTTTGCTGCTATAACAATCAAGCATGCAACTTGCGGAGTATGATGACGTACTGTAACTTTTTCCTATTTATATTTCTCACGGTAGGCTTACAAACAAGACAACGATATCTGAAGCTGGTTCCAATTAATCAACCGTTTGCAACATATCTGACCTAATTGAGTCATTTGTGCAGTGATGGACAACTTTACAGAAAGTTGCTTCGTCTGCTCGTATCAATTTACTGGAGTCGAAAACAACCCGTTTCGAAAGGGCATGCCATCGTTTACAACCACGTCCCAACGAGAGCTAAGCTGTGCTGCTCTTCACATAATGGAAGGCGAATGAAAGTCGTCGCATAGGGGAAAGAAAAAAACGGGAAGTAGCTGGGGTATTGCCTCTGCAAAAGCTGATGGCCATTTGATGAAGTAAATAGTTCGCAAGCCCTTTAAAGCGAGAGCAAGCAGCTGTGCACGCTTTGCTGGTTTTTCGCTTCTTTAACCTATTTTCAGAGGAAACTAACATTCACTAGTTATTTATTCTGGCAAACGGGTCTCTCTCGCTTATTGGCCAGATCTTTTCACTTTCATGATACAAATGTCCCTGCACGCACTGTTCTGTAAGCGGCTACGGTTCTGTCCCACATGGGTACAATAAACCAGATTGCAACGCTTATGGATAGGAGAGATACTGGCTCTCAACTATTTCTATGCAAACTTCGCTGCCTTCGAAGAAAAATTAACTACCCTGGAAAGTGCAAACTGGAATTAACCTCCACAAGACTGAACCTTTTTACAACTCGGCAAGCAGTGACCTCTTTCAAGACATTTCCAGCTGTACAAAGGTAATAACCTTGTGTCGTTTTCGAAACGTGCATCTGTACACGCCTCGGAAATCTTAGGCTGCCCAGACTCAACACATGCAAGACCAAGCTTTTCTGACACAAATAAAACGACAGTCTGCATAGCCTCGGTGAAAATTTGGCTATGCCTCTTTATGTGATGTGTGTTTTCTTATTCACAAATACCTCCACATTGAAACGCAGGACAACTAGGCAGGCACAGCATAGGAACAGATTTCACGCACCGATACATTTCCCTGCTGCGTACATTAAGAACAACGTGTAAAAGTTAGTGTTAACAGTTACGGGGTGGGTTAGAGTGTGCTCCGGTGTGGATGTTAGTCGTGAACGCTTCACGCGTTTCGAGAGCTGCGCTGTAGTGTGAAACGCAGTTCCGAAGATATTTGCGAAACGCACAAGCGGTGGTACAGGTGTTACATGAAAAAAAAAAAAAAAGCAGAAACGGCGGCTGCTTGCTCTCGGAGCACAATTTATGCAGACCATGCAGTTTGCACAGGCATCGCCCGACGCACCTTCACAACAACGTGAACTGCGACAACAGACGTTGAAATAAAAAAAAAAAAGTCGGGCGCGTTCGCAGCAATCTGTTACAACGGCGGACATGCAGTCTCAGTGCAGGAAGCGGCGTCGTCGCCAGGGCCATTTCACGGGTTCGGAGCATCAGGCAGGACGCACCAGGCTGACACTGTTCTAGACCATGCGCCACAAGGAAATCCGCAGCGGACAGACCCCGAAAGAGACCTAGGCCGCCCGTAGGAGCGTGACAGACGCAAACTTTTTTTTTCGCAGCGCGCCGGCACGGATACGCAGGCACAAAAGCGAGAAAGGTTCGCGCAACCGCGCTTGCAAAGGGCGGCCTGCCGGCGCAGTCACATCGACTGAAAGAAAAAACAAAAAACGCGCCGCTGCTAGAGCCCCGGATCGCATCGTGCCAACAAAGCGTTCACGAGTCTGCCCCGACCACAGGAGGGAATAAAACGACGGTTAGGCTTAGATACCTCCCGTGCAACCACAAGAGAGCGTTTTAGTTGTAAAACCCGCCACGAACTGCACCTACGGCGCATGACTCGTGACGTTTCAAGGGGCCGACGAGAACGGCACACCAGAGCCGATGTCTGCGGCCGCCGGCGCGTCATCGGCGATGCCAAGCCCCGGTGCGCCGCACGGCTCGGCGAGGACAACGCCGAACGGGAAGCACCGCGGCCGGCTCGCTACCCGACGCGCCACCGGAGGCACGAAATCGGCTCTAGGCCTAACCGCTCGTGTATAGCGCCAGCCGTGTTTAGTAGCCGCCCGCAGGTTACGCTAGCGTTTTGGCCAGGCACCGCTGTCTTTTTTCCGGGGCTCTGCCAGCGGCGACGCTTGCACATACCGCGGAGAGGCAACCAAAAGAAGGGACGAAACGTGCGGGGCTTACATTGTTGTCCTCGTCTAATGCTTTCAACAACTTATCCTTAATTTCGAAGGGCGAGCACTGCATCAGGCCGTACAACAAAAACTTCGCTGCGACCCAGCAGGCCAACTCGGTGACCGTCTCGCCAGCCACTGGCACAGTATGGCGGACATGCACAGTGTACTGAGCATGCTGGGATCGGTGTGCCGCGCGTGACGTCACGGCCTTCCGAAGCCGCTCCTCTCCGGCGGCGCCGCCGACTACCCGCCGACTCTCCCCGAAAATCTATGCCGGAGGAAACCCGACAGGAAACGCGCTGCCGAATACGCGCCGGCGTCGCCATCTGGGCACAGTTACTCGAAGCAACCACTCCCAACGCTTTTTGTCTTGCGGAGGCGTTTACGTAGAATACCGCAAGGCGACGCGGCAAACGCAATTCTGCAAACATTTCCGCGAACTAATAGCACATTTCTCTTATTCCCTAGCAAGAACCGTAACGAGTTTGTCTGAAGATAACAGATGAATTTTGCGTTAACTTTAATGAAGGTCGAGATGAAGTATCTTTGTGATTACGGTGCACGAACGGCGTTAAAGCCATCACACTTTACCGATAGATGGGGCTACCGTTCCAAGAGCGTTTTGTTATTTCGCTTTTTTGGCATTTCCCGCATGTATGGCCTGGCCGCCGCCCCGTGCCGTCGCTTTCTCTCTTGTTCGCCTCGCCGAGGTCAGGCGTTGTGCGCAATGTGGAAAACGAAGAGATCGTTCGGTCGCGTCGCACACGTATGCGCCAGCATTGCAGAGAGAAATAAAGCGTTTGAAACGTGAACGGAGTGACATTCCGACGTTCACGACGTTTGGCATGACCACAGAATGCCTTTCATTATACCTTTTTTTTTATTACTCCTTAAAATACCACGTCGACCGGAACTGTTCGCTAGATTAGAAGCCCGATTCGTACTTGGAACTAGTTCACCACTGTAAGCAATAGTGGAGAATGCAGCGAGTCTTTCTTCAATGTGATACCGGTGTCACACGGTCAGTTTTGATAGCCATCGGGCCTGATCCGGATCGAGTATCTTGATCGTGATGGGTACACTCTCGCAAGCTGCCGAAGGGAGCAAATCCCTACTGAAAAGTATCATACCGATTGGACTAATCGCCATCCTAACACCAGCATGAGCGAAAGCTAGATCTTCATTGAACTGCGCGAGGCCGAGTCGAACCGGACATTCATTTCTAGTCGTAGTAAACGTATCTGCTAACGCACAAAACACGTGTAGCACTACGCCAACTACGCGCTCTGCCGCACGTCAAAGCACGAGCCAAGGACGTAGCAGAGCTTGTAGGCGGGCCAGAGAACACCTAGGGCGGGTCTCGACTCTGTTCACGCGTTGACCCGATGATGACGCCGCAGCCTGGCAGGCGAGCAAGCTCCGCCAGCGACCTCTCGCCGCCGGCACGCGCGACGTCGACTGCAAAGCAACTTGCATTGCTCCGTTTTGGTTTTGCTTCCGGTGACTCACTCGGTGGGGGCGATCAAGTTATCCATCCGTGTGCTGCCCACGTGCAATATGACAATGGTCAGTGAACTCGCGCATTTGTAAGCCTGTCGTCAGCGTTTAAGTGTTCTGAAACGCCAAACAGCAGCGGGCGTTGCCGATGGCTGCCAGCTGCAAAATCGGGACCGCCGATTGTGTCGCAGGTAAGAAAAGCGAAACTATCCTCGCGAAATGAAGCGTCACTGATGTTGAAGTGCCTTAATTTGTTCGTTTTGCAGTCGCTGTGCCGGTGTCGAGCATCTGCAAGTACGTGAACAAAGCGTGCGAGAGATCGCCCTGCTTGCGCGACGGGGAGGCGGCGTATGAAGCCGGCGACGTTATCGAGTGCTTCGTGGAAGCGATCCGCGCCGGCCGCGTCAACATCCGTGCGCGGTTCTGCACCCCAGCGACCCCCTCAGCCCACCTCACAGGGTTGCGGTGACGCTCGAACAAAACGATGTGACAGAGGCCCTTTGCACTTGCAAAGCAGGGTAAGACGTACGTAACATAGGGGGAAAAAAAAGGCAGTTTGGGCGAATTGGTATCCCACGACGTCCTGAGTGTTAGCGTCAATGGGATGAAAAGGAAACAAGGGAAAAGGTAGACGTCTTGCCCTCTCGTCTATCCTTGCATTTGTTTCCTTTATCCGAGTTGCGCGAAACACTCAGATAAAGCATTTCAATAACAAACTCGATCCGGCTGAAACCACTTAACGCCATTCCATAAGATTCATGTGCTACCAGGAAATCAAACGATACAAGTTTGGCGTAGGTCTTCTGTGACAGCAGTGTAGCTGTGCTGCAATTTGGCAATAACAGGATTCCAATGGAGGGTGTTTCTGGTGCATTCCAGACGTGTAACACATGTCGTGGCGCAATTGATGTGATTGGCGCTTGGGGCGTGCCTTTGCATTCCCAAGTGTTGCGGCAAATTGAGTTCATCGTGTACACGAAAGTGGCTGAGAAGCTAGTTAGCTGATGCCCGTAGTACAGATTCACTAATGTTGTGGGCTACAGGCTGATCCGACAAAGTTGTTACGCAATGGGACACATTTCTGGGTGAAATTGAGCAGGCGGTCCAGTAAGTTGCCTACAAGAGCCCTTGCACCATATTCAGCGTGCATCTCTTGAAAGTATGCCAGGCGTTTGCTTGAAGACCGGGAATATTCACATTTGGAGTCTGGTGAGAAACGGTCCTGTAGCTAATCAAAGCGTAGCAAAGGATTTGCTCAAATTGGCACAGTGTACAATTAAAAAAGCTGAATAGACTACAGAGGATATAGGATGACAAGTATTTGTATGTGTAATTATTATAATTACCAACTTCAAAGCTTCTGTGTTATTTCACACAATGGATAACAGCCACCTTAGCATACGTTCTGGCTATGGAAATATTAGTATTTGTTTTGCCTAACTGCATTGAACGTGTGGAAAATAAATTGCTGGCTCTGTCTGCCATAAGTGGCCCTTGTGCAGTGAACTAACCATTCATCAGCACTTAGTGTATGTACACAGATTTGTGAAGAGGTTTTAGCTTATTCGCTATTGAAGTCAAGTTGGGAACACACTGTGAGGAAAACATAAGGCATTGCAGTGATGATATGTGGCTTCAGTATCACAAGAGCCATGGTTGGTCAAGGCTGGAGAGGTAAGGGAAAGTTAACAGTGATCAGCAAGGCAGTAGACTTGTTAATAATCATACACCCTATCAATTTGCTCTGTGTACAGTACAGTTCACTGTTAAAGGGAACACTCGAATGAACACCATCAATATTGCTGGCCATCTAACAGCAAGTGGACGAAGAAACAATCTTAATGTACAACACTAGTCTGTCGAGGGGAGATAGAATGCTCGACCACCACAAGCCTTAAGCAAATCTAAGCCACTATGCTTCTGTAAGATAGCGAAAAGAAAATGTGCTCTGCACGCAGCTGTTCCCTGTAACAGTGGACCTGTCTGTACATGGGAGAAAAGTGTGTGTATGCATTCTGTAACACACACCAATAATATGTCTTTTCGATGCAGTTTCAACCATTTAATAAGCTCTTAATGTGGATCTTAATATGGCTGTGCTGTTCGCTTCTAATACCTCTAATCTTCCAGTGCAAGGCCTTTGTGAAGGCTGTTTTATATTTATTATGCGTAATACTATATGGCCTAGAAAAGCTCTCTGAGAGAGCTTTGAAGAGATGTGCATTTCCACAAAGATATGTAACTATTAATTTTAGGGTTGTTTGCACGACAACGAATGTTCCAAGAAGACACCAACCTATCTATGACCGTGAAATGATCAATGCCCAGTAGAT
>NC_134709.1:23470920-23493599 GCF_043290135.1 Rhipicephalus microplus
GGACGGACGGACGGACGGACGGACGGACGGACGGACGGATGGACGGATGGATGGATGGATGAATGGATGGACGGACGGAGGGACGGACGAACGAACGAACGGACGGACGGATGGACGGACGGATGGACGGACGGATGGACGGACGGACGGACGGACGGTCGGACGGATCTGTGCTCTCAGCACCCGCGACGCAGTGCTGAGAGCACAGATTGTAGGGCAGCCCTTGAGTCGCTGAAATCGACCATTGTTGCGGTGGTTCCCGATTGACCACACAAAAGGCAACGCACAAAGCAGCTAGTTCCACTGCTGTAGATGCCGTGGAGTGGTCAGTCCTAAAGCTGATGGTAACACCTCTTGCTGGGACAACTACTGCACCTGACGAACACTGGCGGTTCGTGGAGCCATCGGTATATATATGTACACTGTCTGGATATTTCTCGGGCAAAAGAAGAAGAGACAGTTGTTTCAGCACGGGGGATGAAAGCTCAGATTTCTCCGGATCCCTGGTACACTAAGATGCACCGTGGGTCGAATAAGACACCAAAGGGGTATCGATGGTTTAGATGTAGGAGTGAAGCCCGAGGGAAGTTTCTCGTTGTAGTTCACACTCATTTTAGCGAACGATGCTTGGCGCCTCTCTGAAGGCAACGGTGATGACAGGGAGCACGTGCGAAGTGTCTGATGTGCGTTCTCAGGACTTCTACAACAATGTGAGTTTGTATCGAATAGTCACCAGCAATTGCAATTGTTGCCTATGTTGGCGTACATCTGAGCAGACCAAGGCACATTCTCAGTGCTTGGGCTTGTACTGCCTGTAGAACACGAACATTGGTCTTGCAGGTATTGCTAAGCACGGGCAAGCTATATCTAAGGAAACCGAGAAACAGGGATTTGTAGAGTTCCATCATTGCGTCTACTGACATCCCCCACGTCTTTCCTGCCAGGAACTTGAACAGTTGGGAAATAGCAGTCAGGTGCTTCTTCATATAGGCCACATGCGGACTCCAACAGAAGTCCCTATCAATAATGATGCCCAGAAACCGGTGGGTTCTGGCGTAAGAAATCGGTTGCCCGACGATTGAGATGACATAAGGGGTCATTGCTTTGCGAGTGAAGGCCACCAGCGCGCATTTTCTGGTGATATGCTGAGACCTTTCTTTAACAAGTAGTTGGCAATCATAGCTGCTGCTCTTTGAAGCCGGGAACGTATCTGAGGACGTGTGACTGCCGAAGTCCAGACACAGATGTCGTCTGCGTATATTGAGATTTTAATGGTACTTAGCAAGTATGCAGCAAGGCCAATTAGTGCAAGATGGCCAAAGTGAGCTAGTATGGCCTTGCGTTTCCTCTTCCTCGAACGAGCTCATGAGCTCGCTCAACTGCAGTTTCTCTTCTTGTGCGAAGAGTGCGGCAAATTCAAGATAGTAATTCAGTTTAGACTGATAAACTATACCCTGAGAGCTGTCTTCAATCTCACCACCATAGGTATTTTGACCCTTTGTTGGGCAGCGGGACATACACATCCGACTTTTAGGGGCGAAGCTCCTTAGGGCGTGGGCTGTGCGTCCCCTGTAGCCTGTATGTAGCCACCTCTAGTTTAGTTCTTGCAGTGTTCACTAGATGGCGGTACCGTCCCCTGTATGTAGCCACCTCTAGTTTAGTTCTTGCAGTGTTCACTAGATGGCGGTACCATATCCTGTATGTAGCCACCTCTCGTTTAGTTCTTGTAGTGTTTACTAGATGGTGGTACTTGTAGCTGATGATGAAAAGATGCAAGATGTTATAAACTAGAAAGCGGTACTTGTAGTTGATGAAAGACGCGAGGTCTTATAAAATAGGAATGATGTCACATATGGCGCGTGTCATTGGTTGAAGGCAATCATTCGATTTAGTGCGGCGACGTACGCTAGGGGGAGCGATGTAATAAAATCGAGCGGGCAAAATGTACAGAGGATTCATGGTTTACCAGGTTTACCTCCGGAGCTTCGCCCACTCATCATCATTCACTTCGTGGATATAGCAAATTTTTTTTTTGTTCATCGTTTCTGGCGCAGTAGCTCCTTAACTGAGCTAGCGCTACCACATCCTTATTACTACCTATTTACAGCAACTTTATTTACTACAATCTATTTACTACAACCTTATTCACGCTGTTTTGTGGCATTTGGTTTAGGAGGAAGCCACCAAGTCCCGAAACATTTTTTTGTCTTTTTAGGGGCGAAGCTCCTAAAACCGTGGGTTTGTCCATGCATGCACGGACGGACGGAAGCGTGTACGGACAGACAGATGGATGGACGCACAAACGAACGCGTGACATCAACACGTGACGTCACTCAATACACCACTAGCCGATGTGCGCAAGGACTGTTGGTTTCCTTAGATCAGGAGAAAGCTTTTGATTTCACGGAACATGGGTACTTACTAACTGTTTTACATGCATCCGGAATCCCGGATAAGTTCATTGACCTCATTCACACGGAGTACACTAATTCAGAAAGTACCCTTTACATAGATTCCCCTGAGAGTCACCCATTTAAAGTCACGCGTGAGGTCCGTCAAGGGTGTCCCCTCTCCCCAGTGTTATTTATCCTTGCATTAGAGCACTTCTTAAGGGCTGTTGAACGTCACCCAGAGATTCGAGGTTTACCCTTACCCGGTAACACTCCAGTAAAGGTCACTGCATATGCAGATGACATTACTCAATATGTACATAATGAACAGTCACTGCACCATGCTCTTGATACTTTCCATGATTTCGGCATTATCTCCGGCGCAAGGTTAAACTTTTCTAAAAGCCGGTATTTTTTTTTTTCATTGGAAACCCCAGCGGTCGTATCAGCATCACGTCGCCTTTGCAGTGGTCTCCTAACATTGCAATACTCGGAGTTACTTTCACTACGTTTGGTGTACAGGCTAGCATCTGGTCATCCGTTGTACGAACTATTCAATGCGATATGAAAGCATCCAGGCACTTCGAATTCCCCTCTTGGATACTTATCCAAGAGGGGGATAAGAGGGGGATACTTATCCAAGAGGGGGGCCGATACTTATCTCAAACGGTGTACATAGAAAAATCTTGGTACCATTGCAATTCTCTTAAACCACCGCTCTACGTCTGCAGGAAAATGCAAAGCTGCATCAGTTCATTTTTGTTTTTTTGGTCTGGTGGCACAGAATTGTTATTTCGTCCGGCGTTAGCTAAACCACGAGATCAAGGCGGTTTTGCATTCTCCGACGTTTCCGGCACGGCTTCTACATTGTGCTTCCGCACTCTATTGCGAATACTAAGCAATGATGGCACACCCGCTCAGACACTGGCTCGCTACCATCTGGGGCCATCACTACGTGTCTTCCTGCCGGCAAGCTAAATTAACCAAAGTCCCTAATCAACTGAATTACTATCTTTGTATCGACTCCTTCTGGCATTTCACCGACGTTTGGAAGCTACGTGCCCAGAGATAGAGGTGGCCGATTGTAAAGTGGTGGACACAATGGCCGCCCTTCTACGGCCCTTGGAGCCCCATCATCGTCAACCTATAATGAACCACGCTTGGAAACCAATGACGGCAGCAGTGTTGTCAGGGCATCTCCGGGACTTTGTCTTGCGGTTGGGCTGGGGCTTGCTCCCCAAGAGAGATCGGTTGCAGCGGTGGCAGTTGGTTCGCACTTTCACTTGCCCCAACTACGTCATGGTAGAGACCAATTGACATGCGACGATTGAATGTGTGGTCTCCCGCTTTTTTTTTTTTTTTTTGGCGTGCGGCTCATGCTGGCTTTCAGGGACAGGGTGTGCGACGTTTTGTGCCCAATGGCCGAATTCCACGCGGCCGCTTCTCTTCTTTTTTCATATATGCGGGGCTGTTCAGCCCTTGGAGAAACCGGTGTGAACAGCTGCCAATTGCCGCCGGCGTGCTTCGTGGCCGATATTGGGGAAAATTAGACGAGATCCTCGCGTTCTTACTGAGGAGCTTTTCTTCCTCGGGGAGCACGAGTTTCTACGGCATTGGTCGTGCCCTTTCATCAATGTTGAACACAAAAGGATACAACTCATTTTTAAACCGATGTTATGCTAAGCAGCGCCCTTTGAGTTGTTATATATTATTCCATTTGTTACAAACCATGTTTCATTGCATGTATTGTATCGTTATAGCATTGTATCATGATATCGCATGGAGTTCTGTTTTACATGTATGCCAACATTGTAATGTATATTAGAGCAATGATGCCATCACTGCAACGTATTGATGTTGATCGTGATACATAGATGTACTGAAGTATATGTGCCCTATCACTGGAACGTTATGAAGCCCTTGTGTTCTGTACATACTTTAAATATTTTTTTTTCTAAACAGTAAAGTACCTAGTACTGTAAATCGTTACCGGTTGAAATATGATTCCGAGCATATATACACGGCCGGTCTGCTGTCCTGAACGAGAAATACTAACGCGTTCATGGTGTATTTTTTGTCTACACGACCTCATGATGTGTTGATTTAATTGATATGTGGGGTTTAACGTCCCAAAGCCACCATATGATTATGAGATACGCCGTAGTGGAGGGCTCCGGAAATTTCGACCACCGGGGGTTCTTTAACGTGCACCCGAATCTGAGCACACCGGCCTACATCATTTCCGTCTCCATCGGAAATGCAGCCGCCGCAGCCGGGATTCGATCTCGCGACCTGCGGGTCAGCAGCCGAGTACCTTAGCCACTAGACCACCATGGCGGGGCACCTCATTATGTGTGAGGCCGACGTAACGGCTTTATGTTCTCCCATAGTAGAGTACCAAGTACTCTAAATCGTTATCAATTCCTTCTAAACACAAATTCCGTTGATGGCTCTGGGTGGCGACTGCGGTCGTTGAGCGGTATTTGAGGTATTAAAATCCGGACGGCTCACTGCCCTCCCATAGTTAAGTATAAAATACTCGACATTGTTAAACACTTTTTCCAAACACGCCTATGACTATCGTCTTCCAAGCTGCGCATTGTGTGTATTTATTGGCTAGCTCAAGCAGCCATGTCCAACGATTTTTAGAAGCGAAGCATCATATTCACCTTTTCATAAACGCCTCCCTGGGCGCCAGCCTATCTCTCCTTGGGCTGTGCGAATTGGCGCGTCCCCTCGAAAATGCACTGACAACGCAGCGTCCTTAGCCAATGTCACGGAGGAAGTAAAAAGGTAAGGAGAGGGCATGCCCAGCCGGCGCAGGGCGTAAAAAATGTGGCAGAAATGACATCATGGCGGCCATATTCAGTAGGCGCAATGGCGGCGTTGTTATGGTTACGAGTTGCGCAGTGAAGCTGGTCTAGCAGTGAGCGGCCGCGGCTGGCGGCGGAATGTGTGCCTCCGCCGGTCTCGTGCTGAGCCGTGGCGGACAATATCCGTGCTCGTGCCGCGTTATTGGTTACGCAGTGTTCGTCTGACTGTTACATTACTCTTAGCAACGTTTACAAATCTCTTTGTCCATCACGGGTTTTCAACAGTGCGTAGAACAAGTGCATATCCATGTGTCGTGCGGCGGATGACGCGGATGAAGCAGTTAGTGTTCAGCGAAATGGCGTTGGGCACCATGACGAAGCTGAATGACGACGAACGCCTTGCAGGTCAGTGACGGTTGAGCAGTGCTCCTGCTTGTGACAACGGACGACGCTGTTGAGCCCAGCAAGACGCCGTGAGGACCATGTGCACATACGTAGTTTCGTGTTGTGTGTGTACAGTAACAACTTGCATGTGCGTATTAAAACACCTTTTCTGTTCCGCTTGGTACACTCTCCACCAGCATTGCATGTAATCTCAGCGTAACAGCAACCTCGTTCAACTGTCACTAGCACCGTGCTCAAAGTCACCACGGTCGCAGAATGCTGACGCAGGTGAGTTTCACGCGAAACACGGACACAGTGGCAGGACGCTGCGTCGGTCGCGTGGCGGAATGCAACCGTAGAAGGCGCACGACCGATCGTGTTGTCTGTACAGTTGCTCAATTAGTGACGTGAAAGCACTCGCCGTTGTCAGTGCATCTAGCGCGCGTTCTTTCTCGTAGTTGCTTCGTTGTCGGCGAGCTGTTACTCTTTGTTATTACTCGGACGAAGCGATTTCGCTGAAGGTGTCCCGCTGGCTCTGAGTGATGAGCCCAGTTCCATTAGTTTCGGATCGTCACGACACACGCGCTGCGCAGCCCACGTGCTTTCCGAGCCGGAAAGGGAGTCGCGCCTTCTGCTTCGCATTCATATGTAAACAAGAGAGGAGAATTTGCCTACTCAATATGGCCGACTTCCGGCTTCATCGCGGCTTCACAACGAGTGACGTCAGGGCCTCTCCTTACCTTTTCCTTCCTCCGTGGCCAATGTACTCCCGCGCACAGCCCATCATGGCGGTGTTTTTTCCTTCCTGTGAAAAGGTGTATACCGGGGGTTGTGTCTGTCACTCTCTCTCTTCGGCGGCGTCCACTCCTTAATGCGCATCCCCCCTCTCTCTTCTCTCCTACTCTGCTCTCCCATGGCTTCCACACCCCCACAGCGCATGCGCGTCACCTCCCCCACTTTCTCTCCATTCCTACGCTCCCCCATCTCTCTCCCGAGTCGGCGGCGAGAGACACTAGACGCTTCCTCAGTACGCACGATCACTTTGCAGCCGTTAATTGTCAGCCTTGCGGCGTTCCATGCTTCCGTAAGACACAGCGCGTCTGCTTTGGTTAGCATGGCATCCCGTTATAAGTCTTGTGCGTGTGCGTTCATGAATCGGCTGTTCAGCAGCGCTATAGTCATGATCGCCAGCAGCGTTCACGGAAGCGATAGCCAGGTAGAGATTGAGGTAGAGAGCCAGGTAGAGGTGTTGGTGTATCTGCTTCTTAAGGCGACGTAGACGAGCTTCTGTGGGTGTCGTTCACCATATCCCCACTGCTTCACATCCACACATGGTTCCCTTAGCGGGATGGCATAATTGTTAGTCGCGAAGCTCCTTATGGTATAAGCAGGTCTCTCGTCGTCCATCGTAGCCAATCCTAGTGCTCGGAGTGCTCACTAGATGGCACTGCTGCGCTCGCTCCACTCCCGTGCGTAGGAGACGCGCGCGCTTTAGTGTGATAGGAGACAGACAGACAGACAGACAGACAGACAGACAGACAGACAGACAGACAGACAGACAGACAGAGCAAGCTTCATAATCATTCACTTAGTGGATATGCCGAATCAACTGGGCGAAATTCACGGAGAATTCACGGTTTCCTGATGTACCCCTGGAGGTTCGCTATACTCATCATCATTCCCTCCGTGGATATTCTGTGATTGTTTTCATGACCTGGACGGCTTTCTTGACGGTCGGCATACTCACTGTCATACAAACCGAAGATTTTAATTGTCCTTCAGACAAGCGAGCTGACGTGCAGGGTCTAGGATGGGGTCGGTCTGACTGGAACGCACACGAGCTGCGTCGTCTAGTCCGGCAATTCTCTTTGATAGATGCGTACGGACTACTGCATGGACCACAATATGCCTGAACTTGGCGGCTTGGTTCATCGTATAGTCGAATCGCTTCCATGTGCCAAGTGTCGCTTCTATGTGCCAAATAATCGTTCTATGCACTCCAAATCAAGTCCTGGTTAAATGCTGGCTATATCTAGCAAACTAGACTAAAAATGTCCTGTTTTCAGGCTATATCTATCACTTTAAGCGGGGCCTAAATAAGAGTGTGCGCCAAGCTTTATGTGTGTCACATTCTGATGTGATAACATTGCTGTTATCCCCTGCTTATATGTCTCATTATGAACCAGTGGCACTCGAGGCTTGCTTCCCTTTCTCTTCGTCAGCGAGACCTTGGCGCCTTAACATCTGCGTTCTGCACACTGATCTCCACTGGAGGGGGGGGGGGGGGGGGGGGAGCTGGATGGCGCATCGTGAGCGTGTGGTTGAAGCCACCGGAAGCTGCCGTTGGTGTCCCGGAAGCTGTCGGCGCAATGACTTTTCTTTATTTAAAGAAATGCCAGCCTGTAGCGCAGTAAACTCTACGGATCGACCGCAAATGTTGTCGCGAAGACATTTCACGCATAAGTACCTCGAAACTAAATTACCTTTTACACATAGGAGAAGAGAAGAAAAAAGTGAGCCCCGCAACTGTTCGCAGCTAAGTACGACACCTCAGCACTAGCTCACAAGGGAATGGGATAAGTAGGGATTAAGAGGGATAGTCTGAGAAGTAAAACTGCGAAAAGTGATGGATCATCCCCCCGAAGGAGAACCCTGATGGGATGCGAAGCAGCAGCGGTGCGCACAGCGTTGACCCGGTGTAAACGGACGTCGACGCGGCTGCTGGAAGAACTGTTTGAAGCGAACCTCGGTGTAGCGTTTACTCGAGTGAACGTTTGTTGATTGATTGATTGATTTGTGGGGTTTAACGTCCCAAAACCACCATTTGATTATGAGAGACGCCGTAGTGGAGGGCTCCGGAAATTTTGACCACCTGGGGTTCTTTAACGTGCACCCAAATCTGAGTACACGGGCCTACAACATTTCTGCCTCCATCGGAAATGCAGCCGCCGCAGCCGGGAATCGAACCCGCGACCTGCGGGTCAGCAAGTGAACGTTTGTTTGACGAAGACACGGGAGGCGGGTTGGGTTTCGTGTAAGTGTCATTAGAGCGTTTGGCAAGACTCCGTAGACATCGTTTCTTCAGAGTCGAGGCACGGGCGCTGGACCGGAGCTGGCACACGCTTCGCCTTGACCCCCACGGCCTTGAGATCGGTGAAGTGCATGCTGAGGGTTTCCTGCAGACACGTGACGTCAAAGTTGGCAAAGACCAGATCGATGCAAGTGTACTCCTTATTGTGGTGAGCAGTTTCTATTCCGCCGCCAACACGTGCTTGAGCGAGTACACGTCACGCATGTAATCAACGAGCCATTCTCCTCATCATCCGCTGACGAAAGCAAAAGTTGACAATAGATATTTCTTACCCAGTTGAAGCGTGATGAGAGTTATGGCAAGACCAACTCATGGCGCCGAGGTCGATAGCGCCAGCAAAGACGACACGGGTGGAAACTGAAAATGTCAAGATCTACCAACTGTTGTTGGATATTCGTAGTTTGTGCTGTGTGTGTCATCGTCCCTTTCTGTATTCCCTGTCCTGTTATCGCGATTCGCGCACTTCCATGCAGACTGTTATTTTCCCAGAAATTGGTACTTCCCTCAAATGGTCGAGGTCTTCAGCATGTGCCTCCCCTGCACCTCCGTTTTCCCTTCCCTGCATTTAAAAAAGCTCTACATGGCGAACAGCCTTCCCACGATATACCCATAACTACTCGACATGCACAAAGTCGGTCCAACTCGCAAACCTTGACTCAAAGCAATAGTAGTAAACAACTTCATTAAGGCAGCTGACGACAATAGAAAAAGCGAAAATGTCTGAGGCCCGTGTACTGAGATTTGGGCGCACGTTAAGAACCCCAGGTGGTCTAAATTTCCGGAGCCCTCCAATACAGCGTCTTTCACAGTCATATCACGGTTTCGGGCCGTTCAACCCAGATAATATTACTCAAAGCCATGAAGATTCGACATATTCCGCGTACCCTGGAAATTAATGTTATGCGAAGCATGTGCAGGGAAGGTGACTGTGGTGTAATTTTAATTGAGCGAGACGTTACGCAATGACGTTATAGATGTGTACAAATGTTGTACGCACAGACATGTGTTTAACAGCCGCATATGTCATATCCACTTGTTTTACAGATGCCTAACGGTGCCAACAGCAACATGGGTATTTAGCGCACAAGAACCGGGAAGCTGATATGTAGCGCTTGTGCTCACGAGGATGGTAGCCCTGGACACTGCTACAATCAATCAGCTTCAGTAGATGGAGCTAAGTCCAAGTGACGGTTCAGTAGATAGCGCTTCCGTAGATAGCGCTAACACGTTAAACAAACGTGACGGCTGTATCATAGGAGTATAAATGTAATTTTTATAAAATTAGACAGCCAGGGCCGCAACCCCAATTGACATTTTAGACACATTACGGCAGTTCCAAAAGCAGTTCCGAGACCTGTCCCAGTTCTGTGCATGGCTAGAATACTCGATTGCACGTAAAGTGCTGCTTGAGTTCGATTCCTTGATTGATATGTGGGGTTTAACGTCCCAAAACCACCATATGATTACGAGAGACGCCGTAGTGGAGGGCTCCGGAAATTTCGACCACCTGGGGGTTCTTTAACGTGCACGCAAATCTGAGCACACGGGCCTATACAGCGTTTCCGCCTCCATCGGAAATGCAGCCGCCGCAGCCGGAATTCGAACCCGCGACCTACGGGTCAGCAGCCGAGTATCTTAGCCACTAGACCACAACGGCGGGGCTTGAGTTCGATTCCTACTGGGGCCATGACATATAGTCTTTGCATTCGTCCGCTTAACGCCGCCGATGTCAGCTTTTTATTAACGAGAACATCTGTTCTCGCCGTTCCTGGGTAGGTATAAACTGTCCACCACCTGTGGCGCATACCTGTGGCGCATACCTGTGGCACATACCTGCTCGCGGGTATGTGCCATACGTCTGTCGGAAAGCGTTTGAGGGCACACGCGACGAGATCGTGGCATTATTCGTGTCATGACTAACGATCGAGTCATTTTCGTCAAACGATTTTACCCTCCCATACTAATTTTGTTAAGGGGGTGATCACAACAGCACCCTGACGCAGGCGGCAGATAAAATAGATACGTAAATAGACGCTCGAAGTGCCTGCAGTGCGCAAAGAAATGCTTAGCATTAAAAAAAAAAGATCACAGCATTTCCACGGAGTGAATGATGGATAGTGGGGGCGAAGCATATGTCCGTCCATTCGTTCTTGCTTCCGCCCATCCATGCGTGCGTCTGTGTGGCCGCCCGTGCGCCCATCCGCCCGTTCGTGCGTGCGTCTGTTCGTGCGTCCGCACGTTAATCTGTGCGTCTGTCCCTGTTTTCGTCCATGCATCCGCTCCTGCGTCCATCCATGCGTCCATCCGTCCGTGCAGCCATCCGTGCGTCCGTCCATGCATCTGTCTGTGTGTCCGTTCGTCCACCTATTCAACACTCCAAGTACCACCATCTCGCATCTTTTCATCATATATTCCTCATATAGAAGCACCGCCATCCAGCGGACATTCCAAGGACTGAACGAGAGGAGGCACACGCACCCCTTTCTTACGGCTTGCGCTACGTGTCTACTTCCCACCTTTAACCACCTCAAGGTCATGGTATATACCAGTTCACTGTATTCATGGCACTGCGGCCGAGCGCTCGCTAAACCTTTCTAAAACCTAGGAGGTTACGCCCAGCGAGTATAACGTAGCAACCCTTTCTTGTCTTTTGTGCTTTGTTGAGCAATAAAAAATTCGCAGCGTGCGCGTTAACTAAAAGCCGAATTTTCCTGTCTCTCATTCCCCCTTAGCAGCCATTGGCATGTACATTGAGCACTATCTTTTATTGTTCGACAACGCACAGAAAAAATCTCTCACCGGCACCACCTTGGAGGTCAAAATGTTATACTCGTTACTCACTACTACAACGGCTACGAGGGACGAACGGGTGCCGCCATAAGGAGCTTCGCCCCTAAAAGGTATAGACCACATATCGCCTACTGCTTAGCATGTCATCAACTCCCAGCATGAGTGGGATCTGCCGAATGTATCGCTTCTTTTATGCACTACGAACTTTCTTATCACAACCGCATTGCAGTCGTCCACCCCAGAAAAGCTAAACTGAAAACCACACGTTAACTAAGGCTTCATGTCTCCGCTTGAACCTATAAGGCTGTCCCGTCAACGCGACCTTTACCGCTCCTTGGACACAGACTTCATTCTTTTGTTTTTTTCGAACTGCGTGGCGAAAGATAAACAAAATGGACTGCGCGTGATAGCCTTCGTGCAGATAAATGAAAAGAAAAAGAGTTTGTTCGTTTGTGCGAGAGGTGGGAACAGCGAAGATGGGAGAGATTATACAGTCTATATGGTTGTGCACTTGGTCATTATTAGCAGTGCCTTCGTCCACTTGAGCGCCTCTTACTTCTCTTGTCCAGTTTTTTTTTTTTATCACTCGGTCGCTGACATGCCTGTTGACGTATTCACCGTTGTAGACCGGCACAACTTAATATTCGTGTGCCTGCTCAATATTCCTGCACCTGTTTGTACGTACAGCTGCGTACTGTTTATTGTCTTTACGTCAAGCATACAGGAGGAGCGGAAGCAATCTTCGCGTTATTTTGTTTCTGCGGTCGATTTTTCTTAATTTTGTAGGTGTTTCCGCAGACACCGTTATTTTCTTAAGCTATGTTGAAGACAATCACGTTCATCAACCGCATGAAAAGAGCGAAAATAAACATAAACAAGGCCTGGACGCCAAATTCGATAAACAAGCCGAACTCAAGGAAGTATGGATGAATCTGATAAGAGCAGAAGATGAGGAACTAAGTAGCAAACAGGCGTGCGCATGTTCCACTTAAGGGGGGGGGGGGGGGTCACAGGTTTGCCGCAGCGCCCCCTCCCTCTAACCCCCAAGTGCGCTCCCCTGAGCGCATACACACCTATAGGAACACTTTGCTCTTGTTTTTGTATTATACATTCAGGTGGTGACGGCGCTATTTTTGTACCCTCCATACTTGAGGGACCATGGTATAACTGAATAAATATACACCAGCAATATGGCAATGCATTGCGATCGTCGGATCTGCTTCAATTTATATTAGTGTCCTTGATCGAAGTTCTTCATAAACAGTGATTTTTAGGTGTCTTACATATTCCTGTTCTGACGTTGACCGAGGCTCCTTTTATAATCACGTTTGTTCGTATGATGCGCGCACTCTACGTACGTTATGCTATGGATTGTAGATCCCGAAAAGTAACCGCGAAACTGCGCTGGACACACAAGGAGTCAACACGAAGCCGTGGTGTTTTCTGTGTCGCGTGCGTTCTTGACATTCTAATTTCTTGATAATGAATCACCGACTAGCTTACACCCACACTCTCGGAAATTTCATACACCGCAGAATGCACTAAATTACAGAACATGGCCCCGTCGTGGTGGCCTAGTGGCTAAGGTACTCAGCTGCTGACCCGCAGGTCGCGGGATCAAATCCCGGCTGCGGCGGCTGCATTTCTGATGGCGGAAATGCTGTAGGCCCGTGTGCTCAGATTTGGGTGCACGTTAAGGAACCCCAGGTGGTCGAAATTTCCGGAGCCCTCCACTACGGCATCTCTCATAATTATATGGTGGTTTTGGGACGTTAAACTTCACATATTAATCAATTATCAGACAACTTTATTGCAGTTGGGTTAGTGCTATACAAAGAGATGCGTGACGTAACATGTCACGTGATTACGGGTGTTATCTGGTGGATGCACGTCCAGCCGGGTGACATCTTCCTTTTATGGTAGCGCAAATTAATTATGCCTTTCAGGCTGTGGGTATCGACAGGGCCGGCGGCGAGCTCTTGGGCTTCGGCGAAGCTCTGGAGGGGAGTTGTCTTCTCTGGGGCCTTCGTCGCTGTGGGTTGTCCTGTCCCGCAGGTGCTCTCTAGTGCGCCTGAATTTTCGACCCTCTTCTGTTTTAAGGGTCGCTGACAAGGGCGTGCTGGCTGGCCTCAGAAAAACCGCCGGTGACCATGTTCGCTGGAGGGTGTCGTATGCGGACACTGGCTGGCCTGGAGACAGGGCCGGCAGATCCATCGTTCCGTGATTGTAATAGACCTTCTGGCGTTGACAGATCTCAGCCTGTTGTGAACAGCTCTGCTAGGTATTGCTTCTGGTTCCAGGTGGCTGTTAGACACAGGCAGGAGGGTCCTGGTTTGCCGTCCCACGAGTCTCTGCACAGGGGACTTTAGCACAGCATCTCTGGGGGTATTGCGCCATTCTAGCAACGCCATATAAAAATTAACCCGGTTGCGCCCACATTTCTTTAGGAGCTTTTTAGCTTCCTGTACGGCTCTTTCCGTCATACCGTTGGCGCGGGGGTGATAAGAGCTTGTCGTAATATGGGTAGCGCCTAGTTGTCGCAAGAACTCTTTGAAAAGGTGGCTGTTGAATTGCGGGCCATTATCACTGCAGAGCTGCGACGGTAAGCCATGAGTGGCGAACAATTCTGTGCACCATACTGTCAGAGCACTAGCCGTGCTCTGCAGGAGTTCACGGATTTCGAAAAAAGAATAGAAGTCCGCTATTATGGCAAATTCACGGCCTACATGGAAAAACAGGTCCATGCCAACAAACTCCCATGGCAGTTTTGGGATGTCGTGGCTGTGAAGAGGCATTTTGGCATTCCGCGGTTGATACTTGTGACAGACCTTGCAGTTTTTGCTAAATTGCTCTATTTCACGCGACATATTTGGCCAGTACATTATGTCTCTTGCCCACGCCTTCATCTTTTCAACTCCCGGGTGCGCAGCGTGAAGCAGCAACATAATTTCTTGTTTCTATGAGGTTGGTACAATTACCTTGTTGCTGCGAAAAACAAGACCATCCTGTGTGTGTAGCTCCTCCTTGTAGAACCAGTACTGACGAACACTTTTTGGCACCTCGCTCGTTTCAGGCCAGCTTGTTTCGGCGTAACCTCGAAGTTTGACCAGGGCCGGTTCTTCATTCGTTGCAGCACGAAGATCCCTCAGGCGCTGCTGCGAAGCTGAAATGTACTCAAGCACATTCACTTGAAATTGCTCCGTTTCTTCTTGCATGAGCTGTTCGCTGGGAAACCTAGATAAGGCGTCAGCTAGGAAGAGCTTTTTCCCTGGCTTGTAGATCAATGTAATAAGATATCGTTGCAAAGTCAAACGCATGCGCTGTAAGCGAAGCAGACATTGATAAAGCGGTTTGCTGAATATCGGCACCAAGGGGCGGCGATCGGTCTCAACGATCACAGTTTCTTGGCCGAAGATGTAATTGTGAAACTTGACGCAACCATGTACAATTGCCAATGTTTCCTTTTCAATTTGAGCGTGGCGTTGCTGCGCCTCTGTTAGTGAACGTGACGAGAATGCGACAGGACGGCTGTCTTGAATAAGCACAGCGCCAACTCCCTTTTGGCTGGCGTCAACCGAGAGGGTTACTGGCTTATTTGCGGTGAAGAAAGCAACTGATGCACTTGCTAAGATTTCACGCAACATTTCATAACTTCGCTGCTGAGAGTCAGTCCAAACCCATGCAATGTCTTTGTGCAGCAATGTTCTTCGGGGTTGTCACGTCAGACATGTTAGTAATGAAGCGCTGTACATAATTCATCATGCCTAAAAAGACGGAGTTCCCTACAATTCCTTGGCTTTTCCATTTTCAGTATGTCTTTCATTCGACCTGGGTCCAGGCGGAGGCCTTCAGTGCTAAGAATGTGTCCGAGGTAGCGAACTTCAGGCTGCAAAAAAGTGCATTTTTTTAGGTTAAGCTTGAGGTTGTTTAACAACAAAAGTGACAACATAACAACAAAAGTGACAGGTTGTTGTCGTGTTCCTCTTGTGTGCGGCCCCAAAGCAATACGTCATCCATTATCACGGCTACGCACGGCAAACCTTCCAGCATGCGATGCATAGCCGCTTGAAATATTTCTGGGGCAGACGCGATACCGAAGGGCATTCGAAGAAACCGATAACGGCCATACGGCGTGCTCATCGTACAAAATTTTGAGCTTGATTCGGTTAGCTTAATTTGCCAGAACCCTGACGCCGCATCAAGCGTTGAGAAGTACTTGGCACCGGATAGTTGCGAGGCGGCGTCTTCTAAGGTTGGCATTGGATAATGCTCCCGCAGCAGCACTTTGTTAAGCGCTGTAGGATCCAGGCAAATTCTAACCTTGTCCTTTACAACTGTTACCATATGGCTAGACCACTCGGTTGGCTCGGTTACCTTTGTGATGACGCCCTGGGCTTCTATGCGCTGCAGCTCAGCCTTGACTTTGTCCTGAAGAGCTACGGGAACTCTTCGCGCCGGAACGACGACTCCCACTGCATCTGGCTTGAGCTTCATGTCATACTCGAAGTCTTTTAGCTGCCCGAGTCCTTCAAAGACGTCTGCGAAAGATTGTACTGGCGGGTACAGTTCATGCTGTAGGTCTCGCACACGGTAGATGAAGCCAAGACTCTCAGGTGCAGCACCACTCAGAGTGGCAGGGATGTCTTGATCGACAATGAAAAATGTTTGTTCTTTGGTTCTGTCACTTGCTGAAAGCATCAACCGAACTTGCGCATGCGCGGCTGTTGTGTGCCCCCCAAAAAAAATGCTGCGAGCTTAACGTTGCAAGCTTGCTGAGCTTTATATGGCAATTTCGAAACATCGCTTCTTGAAATTACACAACAGTTTGCACCGGTATCTAGCTTGCATGTGACGGGATAGCCCTCGTTGTACACAGTTGCGCTGCAGTCATCACTGGCGATCGCGCAGACAATCAACGTTTGTAGAAAAAAAATCGTTGTCTTCTGCTCGCAGATCTCGTATTTGTTGGCTGACGTTTTGCGGGTACTTGGATGACCTGGATACCCTAGCGAAATGGTTTAACCTTCCGCACTTTCGGCATGTTTTCCCTCTCGCTGGACACATGTCACTGCGGTGCATTTGACCCCCACATTTGTAGCAACGATTTTTTCCTATTGCGACTGCATTTACTAGAGTGCCTTCACCTGATCCTGTGGCTCCACTTATTTCTCTGAAGCGCTCTTTGCTTTGTTCCTGCGCTCGGCACATGTCGACGGTCTTTTCGTACGACGGGTTTTTCGCTATCAATCTTTGCTGGAGGCTCTTATCCGTTGTGCCCAGAATGATTCGGCTGCGCAACATGCGGTCTTCGAGACTACCGAATTCACAGTTCTTCGCTAACACACGCCGCTCTGTTAGCCACTCGTTAAATAGTTCACCTGTCTTCTGGTTTCTTGAACCGAAAAGAAATTCTTGAAATGTCAAGTTGGTCGCGGGCCTGTAGTGCTGTTCAAATTTCTTAATCAGGACTTCCACATCATTTCTGTCTTCCGCTTCCTCGAACTTGAAGGTACTGTATGCCTTTCGAGCTTCTTCGCCTATGGTAACTAGCAAAGTGGCTGCTTGAACATCCTTTGGCTGGGTGTTCAACTTCATAACAGTGGAAAACACTTTTCCAAGTTTCCAAACACTTTTCCAAAAACTCACTTTTCCAAGTTTTCCAGGCAATCCAAGGGTCCTGTGACGCCTTCATGGGCTTCGGGGGTAGTAATAACGCTGACGCCATTGATGCATCAGGTGGGTTCCGCTGCCACCATGTAGCAACGCCGTCAGTCGGGTGAACAACAACTTTATTGCAGTTGGGTTAGTGCTATATAAAGAGATGCGTGACGTAACATGTCATGTGATTACGGGTGTTATCTGATAACTGCACGTCCATCCGGGTTACATATAGAACCTGCTGGTCGAAGTGTAGATGGCAGATTGGCCGAGTTGGCTGAAATGCAATGTACTTAAACGACGGCGCGAAATACGGCCCGAAGGAATAGAGAAGATATACCCACGACGCCGAAACACACACGCGGGCCATTGCGAGCGTCGTGCCTGTCTTCTCTTTTGCTTCGTCCCGTCTTCCGCACTTTCATTTAAGGACAATGGTCTGTACAGGTTGTACATTTAAAAGAAAAGTTCATATTTTGTGCACTTAGCTTACACGACGTAAAGTAACGCACGCTGTGAAACAAAGCTGTAAAGCAGGTGTCTCAAACACGTGGCCCACGGTCCACACATGACTGTCTTCGTCCAACATTGTTTCTTTAATTTTTTTAGTAAGTATGTTCATGAGCTACACAGGCATGACTTGGCCTAATGCGCCGTTTTCGTGGGGAGACTCGCTCGCTGGATTTTGTGCCGACCGGTTGTGCCCCTGTGATCTACGACAACAGCGCAGCTCTGGTCGACTGGGCTCCCCCTACGCCATCTCCTGCCGCCGACAAGAGCTCTCGCCAGTGGTGCCCCGTCCTCGGACTCTTGCGACCATGTCCATCTTTCCTGCCTTCTCCTTACTTCCGTCGTTCGCTGTCCCTGCGCTTCGCTCTCTCCATCCTCTCCCTCCATCTCTTTACCTTTTAGTCTTATCCTTTTAATCCCTTCTCTACCCCCATCCCTCGTGAGCTACTGTTGAGGTGTCCTCCGCCTGAAAGACAGTTACGGGGCCCACTTTTAATTTAAAATCTCTCCCCCACCCCCCCCTCCCTTTACGTGGGGCACCTCATGTGGTCCCATCGTGTGTTGAGAGGTAAACGTGAAACAAATAGCCGCCAGGCATGGGCGGAACGCGCCGCACAGTGACAGACAGCGAAAGCTGGAAGAGCAACCATTCAGAGCCTTTTAAGTATTTGGGACAATGCTACTAACACACTTGCAGGTTACCCACTACGCCATAAATCATCATTTTTTTTTACACAACGCAATCGCGTTTTGTGACGCCTGGTTATTCCTCTGCTGTTCTAAAACGCTTTATTACACGTGTTAACGCTATTCCTTTTTCGACATCAGGCCTGTCCCATAGGCTATAGTTTACCACGCACTTCCAAGTGCGCAGTGTTGTTGAGGCTTTTGACCCCGTTCAGGGGTGGCTTCCCCTTCTGGACGCTTGAGTGTGTTTGCCTAACTTCTGATGAAGTATGTTGTGCGTAGTTCACAATTACTGGTGATTATTTCGCGCACTAAAGAAAAAAGAAAGCTCCGGCGTAGCTCTGCGGTAGAATACTGGACCGCACAAGACGGACTCGGTTTCCAATTCAATTGTGTCCTTGCTGCTTTTCATACACTTACCCCTGTATTCACAAACGCTCCTCGACTCGACTTTAACCCTTCACTTGACGGAGTTGCGCACTGCGCCGCTGCTCGGCTGAAAATGACGCTGCGCTACTCAAGAATGGCAGCAAGTTATCACTAATATGCAGTGACTTGCCCTGGCTAGAAATGGCGCTTCCATCGGCTTTCTCAAGTTAAGGTGGAGCGTTGAGTGAAGGGGCGTTCTAGAATACGTGGGTTAGGTTGTTGATTTTTTTTTCGTGTTTCAAGCGATAGCGGTTACGGACACCGGCGGCGGCGAACTACGGCGCGATCGCGACCCTTCTACCGATCTCTAAGGGAAACAATCGCGCAACGGCACCGACGCCTTTTCCGATGCCAGTGCTTTTCACGCTTGGCCAGTGGGCCAGAGCGACGGTCCGTCCGCTTTATCAACGCGATCAGATATCCGCGAGTGTTGGACGATAAGAATATGACATAGTATCGAGCATCGCTCCGCGATAGCACCTCTGCAGCGGCCATGACAGTGCAACCGCTGCTGTCGTCCGTTTCAATCTACCGCCGAGTTTGCCGGTGCGGTAGCGCGAGGGTGATAAGCTTCGAAGGTTTAGTGGGCGATTTGATTGATTGATTGATTGATTGATATGTGGGGTTTAACGTCCCAAAACCACTATATGATTATGAGAGACGCCGTAGTGGAGGGCTCCGGAAATTTAGACCACCTGGGGTAGGTTTAGTGGGCGAAGGGCCCGCGCTAGACGCATGCAGTTTCGCTCAACGGGCTCGTCACCTCCATTGTCGTTTTCCCCTAGAAGTCGATGTGGCCGAGCTAGCCTAATTAAGAATTAGCCTAATTAGCCGCGTTATCCCAATTAAAAAAGCACACGCTATAACAGGACGATTATCTCACGGCTACTAACAATTTGCTGTCTTTCGAAAGCAAGAAAAAAAAAAGCAAACGGTAACAAAAACGCCTCAAGAGATGCACCAAAGCATGGCGCAGTGACAGGCGCGTAGCCAGATTTTTTTTTTTTTTTGGGGGGGGGGGGGGATTAATTTTGGGAGAGGCACACCCTTGAAATGGTCATTTCTCAGTCTCTATACCATGGCGAAAAAAATTCGGCGGGGGGGGGGGGGGCGGTGTCATGTGCCCGGTGTGCCACCCCCTGGCTGCGCGCCTGCGCAGTGGCTTGCCGCTGCTTGCGTTGTCTGCCCAAATTTGCTGCCGTTGCCGCTTGGGCGCTGGAGACAGCGCGCGACTGTAGCGACTTCTAACGTATGCCCGCTGCCTATACATTGCATAAGAATAGTGTGAAATATACAAATATCATGACTCGCAACTTCATTTACTACGTGACTGCAGCTCAAACCCCTGTGCCTTCAGCCTGGTCTAACCCATCCCTTCACACGCACCGATACTACCAAGCGCATGTAACGTTTTTGTTTTTTTTTCGCCACAAAAGTAGTTGCAAAGTGACCATTCATCCAGAGAAATTCCCTACGACAGCCCAAGACGCGCCGGCGGAGAGCGAAAAGATCGCAAGGCTGGCCGCGAAACCATGGCACCGAAACAAATGGGCTTACGTAACACTTGCAAGTATGCACTTTTTTTTTTTTTGCGCATCGAAAACACTGTACCGCAAGTTCGAATACTACGAACTTACCTCTTTTTGCCGCTCTGAGGCCTTTCAGAGGTCTTGAGGACGACGGCACAGCTGCAGAGTCGCCGAAAAACTGGGCAAGGTGGTTGAAATCGCGCGCGCAAAGGCATGCACACAGCTGTTTGGAATAAAAGGCGACACAACGTGACTACGTAAAAATCGGGCTAAAATTTAGGAACTAAAAAGCTGATATATTGTATTTATAACAAAAATTATACAAGTTAATGACCTAATACGAGCGTCCACCCCTCTTCTATTTTTTTTTTTTTGCGCTGTTTCACGTTTTGAATAACTTATGAAATGGCGCGGTGTTCGAAATAGCAAAGTTGATGGGACTTTGTCATTGATAACGCACACAGCTATCCCGCTTCGAAGACATGAAATTTCAAATAAACTCATAACTTACATGCGGAAAATACACCTTGTCATTATTGTTTATCATTTGTTTACCAGGCAGCCAAGAATTTCGGGAAAGCGGGGCGGGCACCTGTTGCAGGCCTTGAAAAACAACCTGCTAAGAACCAGGTTGAGAAACAGCCATTTTTCATGTCCTCGGTAAAACACACGCCTCCATACGAATTCGAGGCCTGGGGCTAGCACCCCGTCCCCTGGCTACTGGCCTGGAATTGTTACGTTTTCCGAGCATGTCTCTACAGATGTTCAAGAGATGATATTTTTAGGGTATATCTTTTAGGGGACATCTATAACTCAAATTAAACTGGATGTCCACCTGCTGTTCCTTGAAGGCCCGTTGATGTCCACGGATGTTCGGAGTTGTTTCGGAAGCCTGACAGATATTGTGCTTTCATAGCATGTACAGGGCTGTTGCAGGGAAGCAGTGCCGGTGACGCAGACAAGCACGCACTTCTGCAGGGGACAAAGGGGTGAATGCTTCTACGCAGTACTCTGCGCACAAATACTTGCGAACTTCGGGAGCGTCCACGAGTGACGGTCAATCTTCTATGAGAGCGTAACAGGCCATCGTCAGGACATATTCAGGTACGCATCGGCGCGTCACGCACCGAATATTGGTGCTTACCGTATCGTCATTTTAGGTAATTGCTGGTAATCGGTATGATATATCATACCGATTACCAGCAGATATTTACCACTCACGAAGTGGTGTGTTGAATCGGAGATAGCTTTCCTTCGGAGGAGTTCGCTGGGTTTGACATGACCTCACTTATCGGAGTTTATCGCTTCCAAAATCGACTCCTACATTTTTAAAAGAATCCGTCAAGCACAAGCGGACCAGATAACACGCAGTTGTCGCACGTTAGCGATTTCGCTCTCTTATGGTCCAAGCAAGCACGCTTAAATATACGCAGAGAGAGAGGGAGGGGGGGGAGATTAAGAGAGAGATTATGGGTAAGCTTTTATTAGAACATGTAATCTTCACGAATCTCGCTAACCTTCTAGAGCCTAACTCATACTTTGCTAATGCCCAACATGGTGTAACAAAATCGTACTTCGAAACACAACCTACTTCTTTCACTTATCATCTGCATCAAATCCTGGATTGATCATTTTGCGCTGGCACTATTTTTTTAGATTTCGGCAAAGCATTTGACAAGGATTGTCATAAATTATTGCTCTTGAAGTTCAGCTTGCTAAATATCGACACTAACCTCCTTAAATGAATAGAACATTTTTTCTGTACTCACTTCCAATTCGTAACTTTTAACGACCATCATTCGCCACTCACTGAAGTACAGTCAGGTGTGCCTCAGGGTTCAGTGTTGGGACTTTTCTTATTTAGTTTATATATTATTGATCTAAATTCTTCAATACCTTCCAACATGCATCTATTCGCAGATCACTGTGTTATCTAGCCCGAAATCAGCAATGCTGATGATACTAAAACACTTCAAGTTAACCTAAATAATATAGCTAACTGGTGCAATAGCTGGTTAATGAAACTTAATATTAGGAAATGTAAAACAATGCACGTATCCAGAACTCCCCAGTAAATATCTTGGCATGCACATCACAAATAACTTGAGTTGGATAACTCATGTAGAGTATGTTATTAACAATGCTAATCGCATGCTTGGCTACTCACGATGTAACTTTGCCATAGCACCCTCTTCCTTAAAACTCTATAAGTGTCTCATATGCCCTAAACTCGAGTATGCATCTGCTATACGGGATCCCAGTCATGCTAACCTTATCACCTTTCTTCAACTAGTACAAAATAACTCTGCTAGGTTCATCCTCCTTAACTATGAGCTCACTGCAAGTATAACATGACTTATTCCATTGGCTCACCGACGAAAAATTGCCCATCTTTCGC
>NC_134709.1:23493799-23608799 GCF_043290135.1 Rhipicephalus microplus
GAAATTTTGGCTTATTACCGGGCTTCGCGCCGCCTCTACCCGCACCCCGCACGCGGTCTGGAGAAAGCGGACGAACGACTGCTACGCCGCCTGCAGACGAACACCTTTATCAGTCCGGCGGTCGCCAGGCACTTTTTGCCGGAAATCAATGGCACCTGCTCGACCTGTCATGTCCTCGCCGACACATATCACGTCGTGGCATCGTGCCCAGTTAATCCCGTCCCTTTCTCATCCCCTTTTCCTATCCCAACTAGAGAGGCTTGGGAGGAGCACCTGCTCGGCTGCTCTACATTGGCTGCACAACGCTCCTTGGTGGAGCGCGCGCGGGCAGCTTCCAGCTCCACTGGCGTCCCGGAATAGGGTCTTGCCACTCTAGCACGCCGATGGGCCACGTCGGCACTCTCTAGTAGACTTTTTCTGAAATAAATGTTTTTTACCACCACCACCACTTGCAGCAATCGGCGCCTTCGAGTCTTACGCAGTGCGTGGCAACATCCGTCGTCCTTGGTGCAACCACGCGCAGCGGCGGGCCCCATTGGAGGATTCCGTCATCACGGCCAGCGGCGCTTCTGGTTGGACATTTGGTTATTCAAAGGATCCACCCGGTGCCCATAAAAAAAAGCCCTGCGGTGCGTCCTTAATTTGATGTGGCACGGCACATTCGAGAGCAACCGAAAGGGCTTGCCTGTTCAGAAGCCGTAGGTTGCTTTATGGATCTTCGGGCATGAAGATGATGACGTGCGGCCAGCGCGCAGGCCTTGAATGCACAGTCGCTGTGCTTGCAGGAGCTGATGCTGCTGTATTCGTCGTCCTTCTCTTCGCCCTCTTACCCCGGACAGGTATAAAGCTGCCATCGGATGTGTCGTCTTCCGACATAGAATAGAGATTGGTGTCCTCAGTGTCACTGGGAGAGCCAGCTCGCTTCCTTGTGGTTGACGGGTGTGAGGACCTGCGACCAGGCGGGCCTCTGGCATGCTCCATGTCCATCACCGCAAGACGGAGAGGCGAGGCACCTCAAAAGACCGATGATTTCACTTCGGCAGGTTTGATGTCAGGAAAGCAATCGCGTTAATACGACTTTTAAATCGTTTTAAAACATCGAAAGAACAAGCTGTTGTAGTGCAATGCGAAAGTGCAACGAGTGGGTCGTCCAGTTCTCCGATTCATTACACCCAAGGAAGAACATTCTCGCCATAGACGTGCACGATGTAAGTGCGCTAGGACAGCTGCAGCAAATGACTGAGCTAGGTGGCATTAAAATGCGCCCCTTTATCCCGATGGATGACAAATCAATTGCCGGTGTAATTTATGACATCGACACTGCTATTCCTAATGCTGACTTGTCTACCCTCATCAAGCCTGCAAACGAGGGAACTGTCATTACACAAGTGCGGCGCCTTGGAAATACGCGCTGCGTAAAAGTGTTTTTCAAGGGAGATTGCATACCATCCCATGTTAAAGTTGGACATTTTCGACATCCGGTTCGACCATTCATCCCAAAGCTACTTCAATGTCATCAGTGCTTCAGGCTAGGACACGTCAAGGGCGTCTGCCCCAACTTACGACTGTGTCCCCGCTGCGCTGAACCTCATGCTGAAGACGCCTGTCGGGCGACTACTCTGAAGTGCGCCAACTGCAGTGGTCCTCATGCTGCCTCGTCGAAAGACTGTCCTCGAATCCAAAAGGAGCGCGCGGTTCTCAGACAAATGGCCCGAGACAACTCAACACACAGGGAGGCAGCCGAAGTAGTCCGGCGTCGGCGTCGACGTCGGCATCATCGAAAGTCTTCAAAGAAGGCACATTCCCGAGACGCTCCTTCCCACTCTTTAGCGGTTCTATCCAGTAGCGCCGCGAAAGAGCCCACCACTTCTACGAAAGAAACAGAGAAGCCTCCTTCTCTGGAGGAATGGCCCACGCTCCCGACGCGCTCTTCTGCCAAGGAACCTCTGCAGGTTGTGGCCACACAAGAGCCGTCTCCAACCATGGAAGATTTGCCTAAAACTGATCGTCAAGTGATCTCGGTGCTGCGTTCCCTTATAGAAGCCATCCGAGCGATATTAGTCGACATGAAGACACCATCTGCTCGAAGCGCACTTGGACTATTGGACGCCCTAAGCCCAGTGCTTGAATCTCTCAACTAGGAAGATGGCTACTCACACCTCAACATTTCGTAAAGAAGTCAAGGCTGCATTCGTCATCCAATGGAACGCCAGAGGACTAAAATCACGCCTTTCAGATTTTCGTCAGTTTGTGTTTACCAACGTGTTTCCAATAATCGTCATTTGTGAACCCAATTTGTCGAAACCAATAAGACTATCGGGGTACGAAGCTGTCATGTCTTCAACGAACGGTGCGTGCAGCAAAATCATCGTCTTTGTTCGTCGTGAACTGACGTATGTTGTGCAACCAATTGCACCTCACGATGACAATCAGTATGTCTGCATCACTGTGAAAAAGAACCAACTCATGTTTACTCTCATAGGCGTTTATATATCGCCGTCAAGTAATCTCGATTCCAGGAGATTAGCGGATATTTTGAGAGTGTGTCCTGCACCATGGGTCCTCATAGGTGATTTCAATGCGCACAGTCACGCATGGGGAAGTACGCGGACAAATGCAAGAGGACGCAGGTTAGCAAACATCGCCTACAACTATGGCCTTACTCTCCTGAACGATGGCAGCCCCACTTTTCTTCGAGGGGTGACATACGGCAGCGGTCTCGACCTTGCTTTTGTCTCCAACTCCCTCGCGAGATACGTCAAGTGGTTTCCAGATGTTGAGACACGAGGAAGTGATCACATTCCAATCTACCTTAACATCAAAGTCTTGTCTAGTTATGGTCCACAGACGACCATTCGAGCAGTCCAATGGACCAACAAATCTGACATGGAAGATGCTTGCAGCGATGGCCTACGATCTGGGTTAGAGGAAACAATTAAGAGCACAATGCAAAACGCCACTCGCACGGTGACGATATCTTCCACACGAAACGACTTTGATATAGAGTTGGAGCGACTTCGAGCACTGCGACGCCGGGCGGAGCGTCGGTATCGGCGTACAAAATCAATTCACGATCTTAGGGCAGCCAGGAGGATGCAAAAGAAGATTCGGCGTCGCATGGATAGATTAGCGTCGGAACGATGGACAACGTTTTGCCAGTCACTAGACCCTCGCAAGCCACTCTCACACATTTGGAAAACGGTGCAAGGTCTGCGTCACCCTACGGAACAGCGCTTTCCATTCAAAGCGCTCGCGCTATTTCAAAGGAGGCAAGACATCGATGTCGCAGAAGATTTCTGTGCGCAGATCGCCAACCAAGCCACTCGTCCAGATTCCCCAGTGAGAGGTGACGTCCCCCGTTCCCGTGACTACCACATGGACCTCCTTTTTACAATGGAGGAGCTCGAGGCGGCACTAGCTCTCTGCAGGCGTTCAACTCCTCCGGGCCCAGATGGTATTCCGTACCGAGCCTTGTGCAACCATGGGGAAGGTGCAAAGAGAGGCCGATTGGAACCACCTTCCCTCTTCCGTTGTATCAATAACAGACCCTTTGTTATTCAAGACTGCAATTTCTCGGCAATGCTTGTAACTATACGCAGTTTCCATTATCTATCTTTGTCTTGTATGTGCTTGAATTCTTATACATTTTTAGTTGACTTATGTTGCCTTCCTGATTTGCTCATCTGATACTTGTTTCTTTATTTTGTCTTTTTTTCTTGTGTGTTATATATGTTGTACCCACCCCCTCTGTAATGCCCTACGGGCCCTGAGGGTATTCTAATAAATAAATAAATAAACTGTTGAGCCTCTACAACATCTCATGGCAGGATGGCAATGTTCCTGATGACTGGAAAGTAAGCCGCTTGTTACCCATCTTGAAGCAGGGCAAATCCCCACTCGAACTCACCTCATACCGCCCAATAGCACTGGCCAGCTGCGTAGGGAAGATAATGGAACGGATGATACTAGGCCGCCTGGAGTGGTATCTTGAATACTACAAGATTTATCCGAATTCAATGGCTGGTTTCCGACGCGACCGCTCTTCTATTGACAATGTCGTTGATCTAGTTTCGTACGTTCAGCACGAAAGATCCCGTAAGCGACTATCTGCAGCTTTGTTTTTAGATGTGAAAGGCGCTTATGATAATGTACTACATGAAGCCATCTTGGGTGCTCTTGCGGTGGTTGGCCTTGGTGGTCGAGTCTTTCGGTGGATTTCGAGTTACCTGGCTGCAAGGTCATTCTTTGTGTTAACAGAAGATGGCCCAACTACGCGACGCTATACTTCCAGGGGTGTTCCTCAAGGCGGAGTTCTTAGCCCGACGCTATTCAATTTTGCACTAATTGGCCTTGCTGAATACTTGCCAAGCACCATTAAAATCTCAATATACGCAGACGACATCTGTGTCTGGACATCGGCAGTCACACGTCCTCAGATGCGTTCCCGGCTTCAAAAAGCAGCAACTATGATTGCCAACTACTTGTTCAAACAAGGCCTCAGCATATCACCAGAAAAATGCGCGCTGGTGGCCTTCACTCGCAAAGCAATGACCCCTTATGTCATCTCAATCTGCGGGCGACCGATTTCTTACGCCAAAACCCACCGGTTTGTGGGCATCATTATTGATAGGGACCTCTGTTGAGTCAGCATGTGACCTATATGAAGAAGCGCCTGACCGCTATTTCTCAACTGTTCAAGTTCCTGGCAGGAAAGACGTGGGGGATGTCAGTAGACGCAATGATGGAACTCTACAGGGCCCTGTTTCTCGGTTTCCTCAGATATAGCTTGCCCGTGCTTAGCAATACCTGCAAGACCAATGTTCGTGTTTTACAGGCAGTACAAGCCCAAGCGCTGAGAGTGTGCCTCGGTCTGCCCAGATGTACGTCAACAGAAGCAACAATTGCAATTGCTGGTGACTATCCGATACAAACTAACATTGTTGTAGAAGTCCTGAGAACGCACATCCGACACTTCGCACGTGCCCCCGGCCATCACCTTGCACTGTTGCCTTCAGAGAGGCGCCAAGCATCGTTCGCCAAAATTATCGTGAAATACAACGATAAACTTCCCTCGGGCTTCACTCATGCATCTAAACCATCCATACCACCTTGGTGTCTTATTCGACCCACAGTGCATCTTAGTGTACCAGGGATCCGGAGGAAATCTGAGTTTTAGTCGCCCGTGCTGAAACAACTGTCTCTTCTTCTTTTGCACGAGAAATATTCAGACAGCATACATGTATACACCGATGGTTCCACGAACCACCAGTGTTCGTCAGGGGCAGTATTTATCCCAGCAAGAGGTGTTACCATCAGCTTTAGGACTGACCACTCCACGCAATCTACAGCAGCGGAACTAGCTGCTTTGCGCGCTGCACTTCGTGTGGTCAATCGAGAACCACCGCAACGATGGTCGATTTTCAGCGACTCAAGGGCTGCCCTACAATCTGTGCTCTCAGCACTGCGTCGCGGCCCGTACGAACAGCTTGTTTTCGAAATTCAATGCCTTCTCCACACTTTACTCGAGAAAGGGCATCATGTGACGCTTCAATGGCTGCCAAGTCAGTGCGGCATCATAGGGAACGAACATCCCGATACTCAGCACTGCGTCGCGGCCCGTACGAACAGCTTGTTTTCGAAATTCGATGCCTTCTCCACACTTTACTCGAGAAAGGGCATCATGTGACGCTTCAATGGCTGCCAAGTCAGTGCGGCATCATAGGGAACGAACATCCCGATACTGCCGCGCGGGCAGCCCTTGAAGGAACACGAGAAGAAGCCATACCACTTTCGAGGATTGATGCTGCCAGTAATCTTCGACGACTTGTGCGTGAAATCACGTTTTCACTATGGTGCCCACCAAGCATCGATACGAATCGTCAACACCACCTGTCCTCTTTGATCGCTCTCCGCATGCCCTCTGGACTCGACCGAAGAGAAGCCACCCTTCTTCATCGCTTATGGCTAGGAGTGGCATTTACAAAATCTTACTCCTTTGTCATAGGAATGGCCGACAACGCTCTCTGCGATGCCTGTCATTGCGAAGAGACGCTACACCACATCCTGTGTGACTGTCCATTGTATGAAATCCAGAGACAGTCACTGGCGTCTGCTTTTGCACGCATCGACAACAGCCAAATGTCTGTGGACACTATTCTGTCAAGTGCCCGAGAGAAGACCTTGCAACAGAAGGCGACGAAGGCTCTGTTGAAATTCCTACGCGACACCGACTTGAACAAGCGACTGTAACAGCAATGTCACACACCGCGAAAGACAAGACTGGACTATGACTGAGTGTGCGCGCGTGTGCTGCCGAATGTGCTGTTTCTATCTTCCCTCTCCGCTCTCTTTCATCTCCCCCATCCCTCTCCCATGCGCAGGGTAGCAAACCGGCTGCCTATAGGCTGGTTAACCTCCTTGCCTTTCTTTTCCCTCTATTTTCCTTCCTTCCCTGCGGTGCGTCGCCAGCAGAAGACCTGTGTATAAGTGAAGCCTCTTGTGGGTTCGAGCCCCTTCGCAGTCGACGCGCCCGGTGTCCTTGGCAGCGGCGAGTTTCGTGGCGCCCATTGCAACCTCGTCTACGGCACGTCTTCATAACAATGGTTGGCAGCTGTGGGATCGGCCGGCGTCAGCGACATCGACGCGGTGAGTGCCTGATCTTTCCCCCTCAGTTCACCAGACTACACTAGCACAGGTTATAGTAGCGTAGAGTAGGGCTGTGTGAAGCATTAGAGTGAGCTGTGATCGTTTCAAGCCAAGTCGAAGCGCTTTGAAACCAAAGTTAATGCGGAGGGTGTAAACACGGGAGGGTTAAGAATTGCTTTCGCGTCTTGCTAGTTGACTTATAATGGGTATGGCAAGTACATTCTTAACAGGGGCAAACTGCAAGAGTCTAGTGTGAACGATGGAGAATCTCAAAGTGAAGGAACTCATCGACATTTGTGAGGAACTCGGCATTACTTAGGGCCGTGCGAAACGAAAGCAAGCGATCCTTGAGTGCATGAAGGAGTGTAGGCTGAGGAAGTCGATGAGGCCTGGGTGGATATCAAAGCACGCCGCGAGGAGGCCGAAATGCGAGAAGTAGAAGTTCGCGAACGTGAAGAAGCTGAAAGGCGCGAACGTCGCGAGCGTGAGGAGGCCGAGAGACAGGAGCGCCTCGAGTTGAAACGAATAGAATTGGCAATCCTACAGTGTTCGCAGGCGCCTAGCGTAGCTTCTCCGACAGTTCAGGTCAGCGGTTATAGAATTCGGGACCAACTGCCACCGTTCGTAGTAGACGAGGACATTGCGAAGTGTCTCGTCAAGTTTGAACACGTCTGTGAGCGAAATGCTTTGGAGGAGTCTCTTTGGGCGCAGAACCTGCTAGCTCTTCTTCCCGGCGAAGTGTCCGAAGTGATAACGTGCTTGTCGAGGGAAGCGTTCGAGAGCTATGACGAGGTTAAGGAAGTGCTCTTGAGACGTTATAAGTTGTCACCCGAGGCTTTCAGGCAAAGGTTCCGGTGTGCTAAAAAGGGGAATACGTCACACGTTGACTTCGCGTTTCGTCTCAAAGCCGATTTAATTGAATGGCTCAAGGGCGAAGGTGTTTATGACGATCGCGATCAAGTGGTAGAATGCATTGCATTGGAGCAATTCTACCGCTGCATCGAGGAGGATGTCAAGCTTTGGCTGCAGGACAAACTTGGTGAAGTACAGCTAAACAAGGCAGCAGAGTTAGCTGAGGAGTATTATACTCACCGAAAGTTGCATAGCAGGGCAGTGCGCGTTGAAAAGGATGAAAGGCAATTAGAGGGCTTTTCAAAGAAACCTGATCAACGGAAACCCGCTCCGCACCGTAATATCAAGAAGGACCCGTCTCTCACGAAGGACACTGTCGGGGAAGGGCAAACGGTAGCAGAGAAGTCGAGTGGGGATCCTAAACAACGCCCTGATACCACACGGCCATTTGAATCACGGAAGCCGCTAATCTGCTACAACTGCAAAAAGGAAGGGAACATCGCGATAAACTGTAAGCAAAAGTTTGCTTTCGCAACAATCCGGGAATAGGAAAAGAACATGCAGCTGTTAGAGCCGTATCTCCAAGGAATTAGTGTGTATGGGAAAACGTGTCGAGCACTTCGAGACTCAGCGGCAACCATAGACGTTGTCCATCCTTCGTTGATGTCTCCGGATGACATTACAGGAGAATGCGCGTGGATCAGACAAGTCGCCGAGGAGCAGAGTGCTTGCTTACCAATCGCTACGGTTGTCATTGAAGGCCCGTTCGGTAAGCTTCGCACCGAAGCGGCTGGGTCTGTCGCGCTTCCCGATCGTTTTCCTTATCTATTTTCTAATAACTCGGAGCAGCTTATCAAAGGGCAGGGTAAATCGTTCTTCTCCAACTTAGCGTACATGCCCCTCACGCGATCTCATCTTGTTCAATGTGGTGAAGCACGATGTGCAAAAGCCGCCGATCTGTATAGCCTTGGCGGTGAGTCGACGGAACCTCACACAGGAAATTCTCCGTGTGAGTCATTTGAGCAGTCACTCGCGCGGCCCGTCGCCGAAGCGACTGGCGCAGTCTGTGTCGGCGGAAGAGACGACATGGCGCCATTCAGTCAGGGCGAGAGGGGTGCAACGCTCTCGCCTGTAGCGGAAAGTTGGAGTGAGCTGTCGAGGGTTGATCGAGAAACGCACATTCGAGAGCATCGTGAGGACCTCTCGATTAAAGCGCTTATGGAAAGCGTAAGCTTGGGGGGAAAAAAGTTTCCTTTTTTGAGAAAGCAGGGCTCCTGTATCGGAGCTACACAAATGCGCAAGGTCGCAAGTATGAGCAGCTCTTGGTGCCACAAAAGTATCGTCGCCAACTACTGGAACTGGCGCATGAAAACGCGTGGGCAGGGCATCTCGGCATAAGAAAGACCAAGGCTAGCGTTTCCCTTTAGTTTTATTGTCCGAAATGCCGGAAGGATATCGAAGACATCGAAGATGAGTTATACTCATCCTCTAACGTGTAACTCGTCCCCTGACGAAGGGAGGACCCCTTCCGAAACCGTTGAAAAATATATTTATCCTTGTTGACAACGCTATATATATAAATAAATAAATATATATATATATATATATATATATATATATATATATATATATATATATATATATATATATATGTGTGTGTGTGTGTGTGTGTGTGTGTGTGTGTGTGTGTGTGTGTGTGTGTGTGTGTGTGTGTGTGTGTGTGGAGAGAGAGAGAGAGAAAGAGGGAGACGCACTCCGGATCACGTACGAACGCATACTCAAAAAGCGCGCGCCGTTTCACGGGCACCAGAGGTTTTCTCTGACGTCCACCAGATGACCCTACCAACAGCGCGCGCAATCGTACAAAGGAGAGAAGAGAAGAAAAAAAAAACGCTCTTGGCGACGTTCCGGCCAGGGCTCGCTGGGGCCTGCGATACGCCACAGCCGTGACCTTTCAAAACTGCGCAAACATGGGCGCTACCTCACTCGAAAGCAAGCTCCAACAGATGTATTTCTGGAGCCACGATCGCATCACAATGCCTAACAGGCTAACCGAAGAAATGTCGTCTGCAAGCCGAAATGTCGTCTGTTAAATGTAGTGGCCGCGGCTGTGGCGTTCGCCCGCTTCGTCCAAGGGTTGTTTTCGCCGCCATCTCCGCAACGTCGCGGCGGATCTCGTGAGTAAAACTTTCCCTCTATTCGTTTCTAAATCTAGTCTGGTACGCGGCTGGCCGCCGTGTTTTAGCCGAAACGTTAAGCGCCGCTCGAGAAGCCGTGCAACGCCTGTGTCGCATTGTACGTAACGACCCGGCATGCCGCTTTGCTCCTCCGGCCTTTATCTCTCGAGTGGCTTATCGCACCCCCGTTCTTCTTGAGACAGTCAGGTCCGAAATAACGGAACACAAGAGCACCTAAATATGGGCCGGCGGTGGCGCCCGCACTGTTTATTTGGTTTAGGCATAGCGAGCGAGATCGGAAACGTCCAGCTGATTTGCTCTTTCGTTTCTCTCTTTTTACTTTCTCCCTGTGTTCTCGCGCTCTCTCGTTCAGCGGGATTTCAAGAGAAGGGAGCATCAATGAGTCTTTTGGGCTTAATGAAGGCATATTCGATGCGGTTTTGTCAGTGCCGATTCGTGCCCAAGTCGATGCGATCGAACAGATAATTTCGTTCCCAGTTTCACTGCCGCATCAGCCGCATGTCAAAGCCTCTAGGGGGCGGAGAGTTTGATGCTCTTGTGTCGTCTGCAACGTCTTGCGTCAGCGGGTCGTCTGCTAGCGATAGGTTTTTCTCGAAGGTTGAATGTCCGTGTTACGACTTGGCGGTACTGAATCGTAATTAAATTTAAATGTGTCGTTTCGACTAATAGCTCGCGTTTCTCAACATCGGCGGCTGTGCGGTCGCGCTTGAGGTCGTTTCGCAGGAAAAACGAGATTTTGCACTTTCGTCTCTAAACGCAGTGCACAAGTTCTGCGAAGTCTTTTTGTTTTTCACTTTGATAAATGCCCACAGTTCGCTTAACGAGTATGGAGGGGCGAGAAAGTAACGCCGCTATCGACGAGTTTTTATTTCTTTATGATCAACAGAGCCTTGAGTGACAATCGATTGAAACGGCGTACGTGATCTAGTGACCGAGAACAGCTGGAACAAATCGCGACTGCTTTCGAAATCCTGTTCCACAGAAACATATTCGTCCATGGCGGCAAGAAGAAAATAAAAAACAAACAACAACAACAAATCAATAACTTTGTTTACGCGCCGTGTCACGCGACCCGCCATTAGCGTCAGAGGCAGCCTCGGGCAACGCCTCCTGCCTCGAGTTCGAACCGATATCTTCGCAATCTACATATATCAATCTTTTTAAAATGCGGCGCGCATTCGGTCGCATCGTTTTCCAAATCCGGCTTATGGTCATCTCGGAGGCCATATAATATTTCACATGACTACGAATCAGGTTCCGTGCATTGCAAAACACGAGCGACGTCACGTGCTGTGACGTCAACACGCGTCAGAGTAAAGTCATTGGCTCGGTGATTTTGAATGCTTGACTGTGACTCCATCAGTAGTATCATCTTTAATATTAATATATTATTATTATTGTTTTCAGTAATTAAGTCGGGCTGCAAAACTGCTGCTTCTAATTATCGTCCGATTTCTCTACTATATGCCACATCGAAGATCTTTGAGCTGGCTCTTCACAACATATCGTATGTTAGCCTGAATAATTCGTTGAAAACTAATCAACACGGGTTTCACCCTGGGCAGGTGGATGTTGTTTCCTCGATTTTAAGTCGGGACAGGTTTACGTTATTTTCCTCGACATTAAGAAGGCTTTTTGATCTTGTGTGTCATTCAAAACTAATTTTAAAATTTCAGGCTGTAGCCTTGCCATATTTCATAGTTTCTTGGGTTACAGCATGTTTAAGTGACGGAGTACAATTTGTGAGCATCGTTGGCCATTGCTCGCGGCAGTTACCAGAGACATTGGGTGTACCCAAAGAAGTGTTCTTGGTCCCTTTGTTTTCTATATACATAAATGATATCATTAATAAATTTAGTGAACCAATCTCTATTTGGCTTTCTGCTAATGATTGTGTGCTATTTAATAAAGTGAAATGTTCCGAGGATCATGTACTCCTGAATTTTAACTTGCGAAAAATTCATAAATGGTGTGAGTGATGGGACATGGTTTTTAATGCCCAGAAAAGTTTTCATGGAAATAACAAAACAAAGCTACTACTTTTACTTATCCACACTCGCTTGAATCCATTCCTTTAGTTGAAATTACATACTGCAAATATCTAGGGATAACTATAACAAATACGTTAGAATGAAATTCACATATATGGAACATTTGTGCATCCTACTTCCGAAAATTCTGTCTTCTCAGACATAAGTTAGAATATGCTCCAGCTGAGGCAAAACGCTTAGCATCTTTATCACTTATTAGACCGAAGCTTGAATAAGCCACTATTGTGTGATATCTGCACACGAAAAAAAAAAAAAAACATTGATGCACTTAAAAGGATTCAGCGGAAAGCTATATGGTTGATCTATTCAAAGTATCGGAAGACTGACTCCCCAATCACCTCGACGAGTCAACACGTTATTCAGGCACTTTAACTTCGACGGAAGGTGCACGGATTAAAGTTCATTTTTCAGCTGAAACACAGAAAACTAGCATAAAAACCAGAAGATTACATATGACCCCGTTCAACTCGAAAAACTAGACACCGTCATGCTGAATACCTAACGACTATATAACCCCGTTCAGCAGGAAAACTAATGCTTTCAAATTTTCATTTTTTTTCCACACATGATATATGAATGGAACGCGCTCCAATAGAGCAAATGGTAGTAGCATCCTCTTTTTCATTTCGTCATTTATTTGTATACTTTGTTATGTATAGCCAATCCTTTTTTTTTTCTGTGGTATACTGAGAACTGTGGTATGATTTTTCTGCACCCACTTTATTGGTTATAGGCATAGAGCGCACTGTTGTAGTTGTTTCTACATATCAGTCGTTTTACTGGTTTTTTTTTTCATCTTTTTTTCTTGCTATTATAGTGGTTACAGTGTACATTTTAGTTATTTCATTGTTTCAATGCATGACGTTCATTATTATTATTACCTACGTATGTATCCACTCCTGCTTGAGCCCTGAATGGGCCTGCAGTATTTTATAAATAAATGTAAAATAAATATTACATCCAATAAAGTGACCAGTTACCGTCATATGAAACAAGTCATGTTGACTATCTAGAGGTGGCACCTGTCCAGTTTTAGACCAGCCCGGCTGGTTTTTTAGATATCAGGCCTGTTGCTTGTCTACACTGATAGTCCTCCCCCCCCCCACCCCCACCATTTTTTTTTTTGTCATAATATTGCAATTGTGTTTTCCAGGTCATTTTATAGGCATCAGTTTGACGACTACGACAGTAAATTTTTGTCAGTCACCAAACCTTTTACTCTATTATTCAACCACATTTTAAGATCCCTTCAAGTGTAGCAATGATTGGAATGTAGCATATTATTGCATGTGTGCATATGCATGAATATCCGACATTATTGTGACAAATGCGCCGTATACACCTTAACATTTGTTTGTCTGTAATGCCACTGCCATGTTGGATTCAGATGCAAAGAATAGAGCTTTTTGGGTGAACCACCGCAGTTCCTTTTCAGTGCCGCAAATTCATAGCTATAAACCAAGTGCCATTCCAATCATCAATATTTTTATGCCAGTAATTAGGCTGGTTGGTTGGCTCTGTTTGCTGTTCTTGTTTGTACATCAGATTCGTTTGGCTCAAAGAAAGCGCTGTTACTATAAATGTCACTGCATGCAAAAGACTTGGCAGATATAGCACCTCTTTTTCAACATTAGTTTAATCTGCTGTTAGCTCACTCCCCCACACCTCCTTCTTTGTTAAAGTGCTAAGTTTTTTGTTTGTTTTTTAAGAAGGCGGCAACCCTATGACTACACAGAAGGTTCAATTCATCCTATGCACAGCGCATTTCGGCCTGTTTTGCCCACTACTCCAAAGATCAAGAAGTGGCAAAAACAAATTGCATTCACATATGTGGACATTCAGCCTCGAAGGGATCCATACAAAAGCTGGCTTAACGTTTGTGAAGATGTATTCACAAAAGCGTGTTGTCTTAATTCTGCACTGCATGCTATTACGTCAGCTACATTGTTCGGTATGTTGAAGCATGCATGCATGTCCCCATATTTATTCTGTCATCAAGTTTTAAACAATACTGTCTGTAACATCCTAATAGGAATTCTCCTTTGAACAAAAAAACGATAAGGGTAGCAGAACTCTTTTAGGGGTGAAGCTCCTTAGGCCGTGGGGCGTATGTCCTGTGTCGTCTTAGTCGTCGTATTAGCCAGTTACATTGCATTGCATGTCAATAAAAACGGTGTCACAGCCCATCCACGAAGTGAATGATGATGATTGGGGCGAAGCGTCGGTCAGTTCATCCGTGCTTCCGTCCGTCCATGCATCCGTCCATTTGTGCATCTGTCTGTCTGGGCGTCCACTTCACCCCACTCGTCATCGTTCACCTCGTGGATATGCTGTGATTTTTTTTTTCGTTTAATCATTTGTCACATCCTCCTACTCTCTTTCAGGTGAATTATGGACTTGTCGAACAGCTATAAACCATTGCAACAAGATATGGGCATAGAAATCAAGCAGGAACCAGTATCACCACCGGGCTCAGACATAGAAGAGGAGGAATGTACGTATGGACGCTTCTACCAATAGTGAAATGTGCACAATGAAGGGGAATGAAGTACGGCCGGGTACACTGACACAAACTAACACAGGGCATAACACTGCTATTCTGAATAAACAGAAAAGCTTCTCACCACCTTTAAAAATATGCCTTTCCAAGCTTTATTACAAATAAAGAGAAATCTGATGCCACAAGTTGCATTGTCATAAGTCCGTCATAATTAGCATAGAAAATTGAGGTTGGAGTTTCATTCTTAAATTTTGCGCCATAATCTCCGTGCATTATGTAACAAATTTGCAAGCCCCGCCGCGGTGGTCTAGTGGCTAAGGTACTCCGCTGCTGACCCGCAGGTCGCGGGATCGAATCCTGGCTGCGGCGGCTGCATTTTCGATGGAGGCGGAAATGTTGTAGGCCCGTGTGCTCAGATTTGGGTGCACGTTAAAGAACCCTAGGTGGTCGAAATTTCCGGAGCCCTCCACTACGGCGTCTCTCATAATCATATGATGGTTTTTGGGACGTTAAACCCCACATATCAAATCATATCAATCAAATTTGCAAAATGCATTTTTCGTATATTCACGACATTCGCTCAATGAAATTTTCTGTAACTTTATATGCTAGGTCTACAGCACCTACAGGTGACAATGTATTTTATTTTTATCGTGTAGAAGCTATGCAGGAACCACTAAAATTTATCATGTCGCAGTTGGTGCGGAAATCTCACAGTGGCGTCTCCGCCCGCATTTTCTTTTTGCGTGTTTTCTCGCTGACCAAGTATTGCGTGGCCGTAAGAGTGGTGTTTTCATGATTGGGAAAACGTACTTTACTAATATGCGAAAAATTAGTTTTGCTTGGTGTCCTATAAGTACTATATAGCATCGCTTATGTGTATTCGAAGCAGCATTCTAAAAACTGCATCACAGTCCTTCTGCTTTTAGGGGCGAAGCTCCTTAAGGCGTGGGCTGTGCGTCCCCTGTATTTAACTACCTCTTGTTTAGTTCTTGCAGTGTTCACTAGATGGCGGTACGTGTAGCTGTTGATGAAAAGATGCAAGATGTTATAAACTAGATGGCAGTACTTGTAGTTGATGATGAAAGATGCGAGATGTTATAAAATAGGAATGATGTCACATATGCTGCATGTGGAAGACAATCGTTCAATTTAGTGCAGCGACGTACGCTAGGGGGAACGTTGTGATAAAATCGAGTGGGTGAAATGAACGGAGGATTGATGGTTTACCAGGTTTACCTCCGGAGCTTCGCCCACTCATCATCATTCACTTCGTGGATGTGGCGGCACTTTTTTTTTCATCTGATCCCTCGACTCCCACGAATATGCAACCTCCTCTCCTTAGCTGTGAAGCTGCATTTGACTGTCTTGTTCTTTGCCATTTCACAGATGTGACGTCAGACGTGTACAGGAGCCCAAATTTTCCACATCTTACTATAAAGGTAAACGGTTACACCTTCTTTTATCCCGTAGTCATTAGCCTAGCCTGAAATTGGTCATCTAACGTTCCTTACCTTGCGTTATCTGCTCAGACATATTTGCTCATCTTTCGTGGTTAATTAGTGACTGCATATGTACACAGCAGAAAAGAGCTCGGTGGGGTTACTGTGTAGTGTTACCTGGATGACCATATAAATCTGCGTCTGATGCCTTCAGGTACATGTTATGATGGACTCTGTGCACATGTGGGAAATCTGCAAAATATAATTTCAAGGCAGTAGACGGTATTACATTACAGGAAAGGAATGAGGTAAAATGTTGTTTTGTGCAAGTTACAGTGAAAAATACAATCAAATCCTTTTATAAGAGACACTGTTGTAAGAGGTGAATGGGTATAAAAGATGCCAGCATGCCTACACTGAAATAGGTGTCTATGAGAAAAAGTATATGTCGTACCTTTGTTATAGTAGACACATCATTTTAAAGACAAGAGTTGCTATACGGTGCATGTCTCTTACAAATGGGTACAACTGTAATCAAATTTAGCATGTAATTAGGTATTTCTTTATTTGCAGTTAGTCATGTTCCATTTTTTGCATTAAGAAAAAAAGTCAAATCTCGGGCTTAGATTGCATGCACAATTTATTTTTGGTTGTATTCATTTCAAGCAAAGTAAACAAGTTTTCGTCGAGCGACCTGTCAAGTACTGCAGTGCCACCACTAAGCGATTGGCTCCAGTCAGCTAAGCACAATAACATCAAGTCAAGACTGTGCAATGGTTCAATTTACCTTAAGTGCAGAGCACCTTGCTTTTTCATCATGGATATTGGCCCAAACAACTGGCAAGAGCAAGTCGTGTTCACATATGTGGACATTACACTTCAAGGAAATACAATCGCTCACAACGCTATAAATCTGCAAAAGCTTCACACGTGATACCACCACTGATGCAACCACAATACCGCCATATCGATAGACGAGCATTCCGAACAAGCTTCGGCTAGATTCAGTCGGCAGTGCAACCCTCACTCGCTTCATCCAGAGCAGTTATGTCACCTGGCTTTCGGAAGAGATCCCGAAATACTGTACCAGCCTTATCTCACAAGGTGGGGTGAGACTTCCCCTTTGGTCAAAAAACTATGTTTCAGAATTCTGTAATCAGCTGATGGGAAATTTCTTTACCTTTCCGAAAATATATTTCACTTGAGCATTCAGGTTTCGAAAATACTTTTTGGCTCTCTCTTTTCGGCATGCTAACAGGAAATGCACGTGTACATTACATAATTTATGCATTTTTCTAAAGAAAAAACATTTTTGGAGTTTGTGTACCTTTCTCTCGGGAACTATCGGGCACAATCACTCAAAGATTCTCACATGTGTTGATTTGTGGAATTTACATGACTGGAACTGGAATCAGTAGCCACCTAGGTGGACTTGTATTTTTTTAGCACAAAAAGACATTCATGAGTAGCGACTTTCATCCATCGACAAATGTAAAATTGAGGTAATAAATTCAGTTTTTGTTTAGTTCCATGTCTCTAAAGTGTTACTGTCAGTTCCATGTCTGTAAAGTGTTACGTGCAAAATTGCAATGCCCTGCATGTAGCAAATCTCACCAAAAAGTACATATTGTGAGCATAATATGAGAAAAATAAAAGAAACAAAAATAAAGAACACTTAACTCAATTTGAAACTGATTTTGAGCAAATAAGGAACAGTTGATATCATTTGAAACTATTGAGCTCCAATGCAACCTGCGTCTACCTTTATGATACCTTGTAAATATTATAGCCGTAGCTCTCATTAAGTTTCATTTCATTTCCTTAAAGGCCCCACTTGAGGGTGTTACATAAGGGGTGGATATATATACAAATTGTATAAACAACCACATATGTTAATTGCACGGCATGTGATAGGTTATACTTTGCAGGAATAAAGTCGGGTAGGTAGGAGATCGAAGAATAAGAGGAAGAAGTTTGGGGTACTTAAGGGGCCTGGGCTGCCATATGCTGTCAAACGCTGTCATTGTATGCTGTTGTAGCTTCGTGTACTGTAGTGAAAACCGCAAACAGCTTAGTGGCGTGTAGAATATTGAGCGTAGCAAGGAAAACTCTTCTTCCTCTTATTCTTTGATCTCCTCGATGATGATGACTGCGAAAAACTTAATGAAACTTAATGGGTGATCTGTCCTATGCTGTTGTCGCTTGACGTGACGAAGGTAAAGTGTTGCTTAAAAATAGAAAAAAAAAAGAATACGAGAAATATAAAGCGAGAGGAAGAAGTGTAGAAGTGAAAAATATAGATAGGAAGAAATATAAATAAAAAGACAGAAAAAAGAAAAAGAGAGGAATAAAAAAGGTAGTTAAGAGCATAGGCGTAGAGTTTTCATATTCCCGGAGGGTGCGGGGCGCCTGATTTGCTCTTTCACATTTCTCTCTCTCTCTCTCCGTATCTGTGTGTGTATGTGCGTATATATATATATATAATGTCATCCTGTGACTTCATTCTCAATGTGACCATGGCGGCGCACTTCCTACTTGTCAGTGCCCTATTATCCGAATTTCAAAAGCCTAAACAGTCCGTTACCAATGAATGACAGTCTAAGCCAAGTTCTTTAAAGATATCCTGCGCACCAGCGCTGCAGCCCGGAGGGGGCCTGAGCCCTCCAGCCCCCCGTACTCTCTGGCTATGGTTGAGAGAGAGAAGCATTGATGAATGAACAGAGACTTCTTAAGCTTGTGTTGAACAATCTGCTGTGAGGTTTTGAACGATAATTGATAAGCTGTTCCCCCTAAATGCGGCCTACCTCTGTACACTATTCGCTACTTGAAGAATGAATTTTTTAAATAAGTGAGTGAATTAATAATTGAATGAATTAACAAGTGAATTAATAAGCGAGTGATCGAATAATAAGTGAGTGAGCGATTTCTTGCAGTAACTGCCTCGGGTAGCTGCAAATATGGCTGATAAAGGTGATAGTGGCTACACTGTAAGTGCTCAAGTCAAATTACATTGATATGACCTTAACTGTAGACACTAGAAACAAAAATGCAGTCGAAAATACACTGACGTATGAAAGAGTTGGGTGTAAGGGACACCAGTGTGGCTGTACTGAAACAGGGGTTCATAGGGAAATGTATGCGTAGTACCCTGCTTGTACGAGACACCTCTCAAGAGGGACAGGAATCGCCGCCCAGTGCATTTGCTCGTTTCACTTTGCGGATACTTCACACGCATCATCGGTTACTGACTTGACGACTGCTTCTGCAACGAGTCCTCGTACAGTTGTTCTTAAAAGGTCCCCCCAACACTTTCTCGGGTAATCGTCATACGGCTTCACTGAAAGAGCCTATTGCCTCGTGAATCAACTACCGCAAAAAAAAAAAATTTTAGAATCCGTAATGCACAAGTGGAGTTACAAGTATGTGTCACACACTTCAGGTGCTTTTTATGTCCTTTTGTACCAGTGTGCTGAAAGCTACGCAGTGAAAGGGATGACACTCCCTTCCCTTTATGCAGGGAGTGGGGCAATAAGATGCATTCCTTTGTCAGTTAGCAGTGACCACATCAACTATGCATGATGCAGCTTGCGATGCTCATGTCAGCCAGTGGTCGTGCACTTGGAGCCTATGGCGTGGTCAGTTGGGCTTATGGCATCGTTTTCGGAGAGAAGAGGGAACAGTTTCATGCAGACTCTGATTTCAGGCCATGTGCAGTGCTATAATGTTTGGTTTGCAAGTTCTTTGGAGCATCGAGTGCAGTGCTATAATGTTTATAATAATGTGACCATGTGCAGTGTATAATGTCCTCTTGTGTCGGTCTGCTCGACCGTTTCTTCTTCCCCGTAATGCGCTATACCAGTTCAAGTACGATGAACCAACTCGCCCAATCTTCAACACTCGTGGCTATAATGTTTGGTTTGCAAGTTTTTTGGAGCATCGAGTACCGATTGGCAGCATTTTCTGACCATGCCTTTTAAAAAAGTGTGGCAGGGCCTCGTTAATACGAATACACCTGCCCCAATGCCATTAATTTGGTAACGTCACCATTACCCAGTGCCGTATAATTAATTGGTGTAAGTAATGGTACAGTGGTTACACAACTCTTTTTTAATACGCATGCAGAAGGAGGAACCCACGTCATCACCAGAAGCTTCACCAAGCAGATCACCAGCCTTCAAAGATAGAGATGCTGGTGACCATGCAGCAGAGGCTGCCCTCCCAACACCGAAAGAGAGCACATCACCACCACCACCACGAGGTACTGTACTTCTTTACGAGACGTACATGCGCAGATACTTTTTCTGCCAGAAGCCTCTTTTCACTTTGTCAACGTGCGACTGTTCCCGGGAACACCTCATGCCGCGTGCCAAGGGCTTGTGTCTTTTAGGTTGCATCAAATACCGCTGCGCTTTGAACTGCTTTGAGCCGCTACTGAAGAAAAATTAAACAAGCCGCAAACGAGCTAATGGTATCGTGGTCCGTGCTCAAACGCCACATTTACTTGTGCTACAGTCTTCGTGATATACGATCGCTTTTGAGTATTGCTTCTTAACTGCCGTGTTTTTCATTACTATAGTAAACATGCAGTTGGACATGGTTATAACAACTTGGAGCTCAGTTTTGGATCTCACGGTTCTAAAAGTTAGTTCGCTACATCTTGTAACTCTATATGCTCAATCTCGCCTCAACTCAGAACTTTTGTAAAGCCTTCAATATAACTGAATTTGTTATCCAGGCAGGGATAGAAAGCCAGAAAGTAATCAATTTGCAGAAAATGAAACAGCACGTAGATATCAATAATTTTTATGTGTGGTATTCTGTAATGTGTTCCGGAGCATCACCCAGAATAGCCTTCTCCATGCACCAGATTGCAAGGGCCTGCCATGGCGACAAAATTTCGCTTTACCGCTTCATTCGTTACAATCGAGCAGAGGTACGGGGATCGATACTCCACACCTCCACCAAAGATGCTACTTGGAATAAAGTATATGCAAAAGCATATTAGCGAGCAAATGCGTCGTCGTCATTCTCAGGTGTCTGCTCAGCCCCTGACAATATAATTACACTAAAGCAATGTTGCCAATTATTCCAGGGTGGTAATTGTATAGCTCTTTTTGTCAGCAGCCTACAGATCACATCTAAGGGGTGATGTGTGCGCCATAGGGGTTGTTAGTGTTGTAATCGTAGGTCTGTGGCACTGCAACCACCAAGAGCTTCGTACGTGCTATCATCTGAAAGTATATTCCGAAAAGGTATGCATTTCAGGTTGCAATGTTATCACGTCCCCATTTCCAAGAGTGGTGTTAAAAGCAGCATCGTTATTTTTGTCTTTAGCTGAACAGCTATTTTTGTGAGCTATGCCAGAAACTTCCCTATTCTAAATAAAACGTTTCTGGGATCCTCTTTTATACCTAGCACTTCCTGATATGAGGATTTCTTGTGCTTTCAAAAACGTCACTGCATTAGGAATGTCAGCACAGTGCAAACCTAGCATAGAGTCCAACCTCGACATAACGAATATGTATGTAATCAAGGATCCATTATAAAAAGTAATTTAGAAAACAGCCATCCAAATCACACAGTGTTGCAAATTAACATCTACAAGAAATTTTAATATATAGTAAAGCTGCTTTCATGTCAGCTATGACATTGTTGCAACGTGGCTTCACTGCATCCACCACAAAATTCGTCCACAAGCGGAAGAGGCAGAGTGACATTTGACCTCATAGTAACCTCAACGAAAACAAACAGATAATGACACCTAGGGAAGTATAGCGGACATCAATTGTACTGTTTTAAGTGTATAGTACCAATTACAATATAAATGTGAAGACGCTAAGGTGGGCAAAAAGACAGCCTGCCGCCAGCAGGGACTGAACTTGCAACTTTTAGGGCATGTGGATGATGCTTTATTAATTGAGCTACAGCAACGGTTAACTGTTGTTGTACCAGGTGGCAGAGCCAGGTCAGGAACAAACGCAATACTGAGGATACTTCTGGCACAAATTGAACTAGGACACATATCAAAAAAGAACTAGATGGGTGCTGAACTTCCAGCTAATTTTATTCTACAGTGGAAAGAAGATTTTATGGCACAAGCAAACCACGTGATAATATGCACGCACATGACGGTTTTTCTTAATAATCAAACAACCGCAAGGAGCTGAAAAAAAACCAATCTCTTAATCTTGAAGAGGTAATGAAGCCATACTGATGCAGGTGTCGCCCTCTGCCTTATGTAATATGCCTCTATTACTTCTCTCTATCTTCTTTTTCTCTGCCTATAAACTCGGCTTCAGTAGCATCCCCACACCTTGCAGTGCGTTGCCATCAAGCTTGCCGAAACCATTTCTTACATTGAAACCGTGTTGTTTGGCACCGTTTTTGATGCACTGCCTGGTTTCACTTTATATTCCTTCCCACAACTCAATGGAATGCGTGAATGCATGTCAGCACTGCTTTCAATATCACTTCTCTTTTTCCTTTCAACTTCCGTCTTTGAACGGGTCTTAGTTATCAGGTAAAACTGCGAAAGGTTGGTGGACTTCAGCCTCTTCAGCTGGAAGAGATGTCGGGGGCATTGTCAGGAATACGAGAATGGCATCGTTTGGTACTGCAGTTGACGGGCCTCACGCTTTCGGGTTCAATGACGTACTTGAACATCCACCTTGAGCACCTCCAAAATTGTCAGGTGTTAGCGTACAAGTCGCTGCCTGTACGTGTAAAATATGTGGCTAACTCAAGAGCCGACTCGTACTGGAAAACTCGAACAGACATTTATTAGCGTCCATGTGAGCCCAGAACATAAAGCTGTCTTTCTTTTCTCTTCCTTGGAATAGCTCACACGCTCCCTGGTGTGCTGGCGCAAAGTTCGCCTTTTCTTCTCTCAGGCTGAACGCGAGAAATTCAACATATCTTTAATGAAAGTGTCTTTTTCTATCGTTTTCTCTCGCTTGGCGTGTGCTGCCATACTCAGTAAGTGTGTGAAACTTTTTTCATAGGCCAGTGTCTCGCCATTACTTTTTAAATAACTTTTTTGCTACAGTAGTGCGCTAGGTATCGCTTGTGCGTCTGCTCAAGCCCACTCTGGGCAGCTAGTTCTGTTTTTGTCCTTCGGGTGGTACTGCTTATTGCGCCTGCACAACTGATGGCTGTCTGGTTTTTCACCTCTCAAAAGATGACCACTTGTTATTCTCTCGTTTATTGCTCGCCAAGGTCCAATTACATCTGTTTCCGTGCGGGTGCTCAATTACATAAATGATGCCGCCTTTGTGGTTTTTTGTTTTAGGAACTCTCAAAAAACTTATCGCCTCTCATTGGCAAAAATACGAAGGATTGCTATAGGTTTTCCCCTCGTTTTGCTTTTCAGACGGCCCCCCAACCACGCAGTTTTCTGCAATGCACTCATCCATGCGGTTTGCTTACACTACGAAAGTGCGCACCATTTGCTCTGCTGCAAGTGAGTCGAGCAGCGATTCCTCCCATGCGGACTCTTACCCAACTGTTCAGTCACATGATTCGGATGTCAGCCCTTCAGAGGAGGATTTACTATCGAGTTCAGGTTCAGACGATGAAGGAGCAACACCTCAAAAGCGTGCACGGCGAGAAGATTCTGACTGGATCAAGGGTGACTACTCTCCGTCCGTGTTTCCCTTTGATGCCATTAATTCAGGGCTAGTGGATTCCTTAACACTGCCACCACACACGAGAGAAGTGGAGTACTTCAAGCTTTTTTTTGACGAAGAGCTCGTCTCGGAGATTGTAGCGGCAACGAACGAGTACGCCAATAAAGTTGGCAAGCCTGGCCCGCTCCAAAGGTCACGCCCACGCTTGTGGCAGGATACAAATGTTTCAGAACTTTACTGCTTTCTAGCAGTCGTATTCTTGATGGGCCTGGTCCAAAAAAATACCATCAGAGACTACTGGTCCACGGATACCATGTTAGAAACTCCTTTCTTCCACTCAATCTTTTCAGTCAAACGCTTTTGCCTACTCCTGCGGGTGCTGCATTTCAGTTCCCTCACTAATGCAAAGGACCGCCTAAGAAGCATCAGACCGACCATGGAAAAAATAGAAGAAAGATTTTCCGCCTTTTTTGTACCTTTTAAAAACCTCAGCATCAATGAATCTTTGATGGCTTGGAGAGGACGACATTCTTCTCGACAATGTATTCCTTCTAAGAGGCATCGATCTGGAGTGAAGATGTTTGTGCTTCGCGACATTCAAACAGGCTACATCTTGAGATTCATTGTCTATGCTGGAGCAACTACGGCTGTGACCGTTATGAAGAAGCTGGGATTCACAGGCTCGATTACCGTAGAGCTGCTAAGAGCCTTCCTGGACAAGGGGCATTCCCTTTTCGTGGGTGACTGGTGCACAAGTCCGGCGCTGTTCAAGTTTCTCCTCGGTAGACAGACAAATGCTTGTGGGGTGGTGCGTGCAAACAGAAAGGGACTTCCAGAATTTGCAAAGCTGCAGCGAGGCAAAGTGGATAGCTACCACTCAAACGCCATGTTGGCCCTGAAATGGCGTGACAGACAAGACGTCCACATACTGTCCACAATGCACGGCACGGAGCTTGCTGAAGCTATAAAGGTGGATAAGAGAACGGTTGAGACGCCGAGATGCGTTCTGGAATACAATCAAAAAATGGCACTAGTCGACAAAATTGACACGCAGCCAAACTTCTCAGAAAGCATCAGAAAAACGATGAGGTGGAACAAGGCAGTTTTTTTCCACTTGGTGGACTTGTCGCTGCACAACGCTTTTATTCTCTTCCGCGAAAATACCGCATCAAGAACAACGTTTGTAGACTTCAAGAGGCAGGTGGTGAGCCAACTAATCGAGGAGCATCACACGGAGAAGAGCAAGAGGCGAAGGCCGACTGGGGACAATCCTCTGAGGCTGACAGGGCGACACTTTGCAGAGCAGTTGCGACCCTCCAGTGGTCAGGGAATCGGCACCCACAGAAGTTGCCATGTCTGTGCCAACACCACTCGGGGACCGAAACGTCGCAGAGAAACGCGCTACATGTGTGTCAAGTGCAACAAGTCTCTCTGTTTAGAGCCATGTTTCAAGGAGTATCACACTCTGAAGAATTACTAGAGTGAGAGCGAGAACATATTTCGCCACAAAAGTACTGTGGTGTGCTCATTATTGTTTGCGAACTATCTTTATTTGGACTTGTCATTTGCATTTATGTCGTACAAGTGTTTTCTTTACCGATTTTGCTAGCTGTTGCTCATGAATAAACCACTTGTATGTAACAACACAAACGACTTTTTTGTCACTTTATGGTCAGCTTAAAAACTAGAATTTTTAAGGCTTTCTTTATCGAGAGATTCGTCCAATGAATTTAAGTCTGCAACGAAAAAATCTACCCTGGGTGGCAGCATCGGGAAAAAGTTCAAAAGCTCTAGGGCAAGGTGCACACCCACATCGGGTCTCTGAATTGGAATCTGAAAGGCTGCGAATGACTCTGAGATGGAGTTGGCACACAAGTATCCTAGCATGAATGAACTTGTTAATTAGGCATTACTTCAAAAGGAGACTTGCTGCACAGCAGGGGGATACCTTGGTGGCCTTACTGTACTCTAGTTTTGGCCCAAAATCATTCATCATCGAGTGCTTGGGAAAGCCTTCTTTAATAATGCGGACTGCCTGCTCTGCAAGGGCACTGGACTGTGGCTGGCACACAGCTCTGCGTAAATGCATTATGCTGTTGTCTGTCGTGAACTGTCGGGCAAACTGCCAACTCGCAAATGCTTTGCCTCAAAGGCGAAGCAATGAACGCGATAGCAACAAATTGGAAGGTCACGCGCAGAAAGACAAGCAGATCGAAATGTGCCCTGCGTTTCTCATGGACAAAGAACGCACAAAGCGTACTCACAGGTACAGATTAACGCGAATAGGCATCTCAATTGTTACTTCGCTGTGTGAAAAGCGTGCCCTTTTCGCAAATGGAGGCTGTGCAACGATTGGAGTGATTTTTTTGCATCGGGTAACTACAACGGAATCGTTCCAACGAAACTCAAAGGCTAGCCAAGACGTACGATTCTCTCCATAGCAAGATAAGGGCGCAAAATCGACCGTACACCCCTTTTTTTTCTATGCGGACCAAAGTATGCGTGAGAGATGAGAGCCGCCGCGTGCTCGTTGCGCCATCTTGCTGATAATGCTGAAAACACGATAGTTCCCCCCCCCCCCCCGAGATGCCCGCCAACAGCGGTAAGTGGTAGATATGAATAGCTTGCCGTTTGAACGTTGAAGGAGGTACCTCTCGGTGACTCAGTCGTTAACGCCTCGCATTCACGACGTGGAGGTCCCACATTCGATTTCGTGCACTGGAGTCTTTTTTCTAGGATTTTTTTCTTTCTTGCATTTTCATATATATAGATACGTATACATATACAATACGTGACATCGACGCTGACGGCCACTCCGGCGGTGAAATCCAGCCGAGAGTGTCCATATAATTGCTATTGCAATAATAAGGCCGTTATCTCGCAAAATCGTTTGCGGCAAGCCAAAACAAGTAAAGCATTTGCGAAGCCACATGATTGCGGATTCGCTGGTTGCCAACATGACCGGGAGTGGCTAGATCCAGCGTTTGCAAGTCAATGGCTACCAGGAGCACACACCCCTCGATCGGCCTGACATAGCCAATGTGAACTTGGGAACACTTTGTATCTTTTTGGCCAACTGAAAAGCACATGGCGATGTGGCAGTGTTGGTTACACCTGTGTGTGTGGAATGCATGAACGTACAAGATTTTCGAACTCACCATTTAAACATGGCCATCAGAAGAGCGTCCGAGTCTGTCTTCTCGTCGTAGATGCTCCCTGGTGTGACTGATGTAGCTCAGCCAACATGGGTCCTCGCAAATTCTGGGATATGATAATGCTGTGACCCCCGGTAAAGTAGGCCATCTGCGCTCTACTGCTCTGTGTCCTGCAAAAATAAGGTGGAATATTACTGACGTGGTAGAAGGGGTTTACTCGATCCATCAAAGAGGCTCTGCAATGCAAATTAAGCATGTTGTTTTCATCGCTTCTTCAACTGAGGAATGCGCAGGTGTCGTTGCGCAAGTGGTGACGCCAGAAGCGAAGCTGTTTTAACTCTATTTTTACAGAGAAACCACGCTGCTTTCAGACCAGAGTGATACACAGTGGCTATTTTTGCGATTGGAAGTGACGCTTTGCTACATGAGAATGACAACATAGGCCGTTCATTTTGATTGGCTCGACGTGACAAGTCACACGTAGTATGCATATGGTCCCATATGCCCACACTATACTTGGTTGCTCAGATACAAAAGGATGCCTTTTTTTTATTAAATATGGAAAAGTGAAAACGATTCCAAAGCGGTGTTAGAAGCATTGCACAATGACCACCACAAGGCAAGTCACCTTAACCGCTCTGTGAGAGGCATGCAGTGATTGGAAACGGCCCTTGATGTGAATGGAATGACAGGGGAAAGTTTTTTTCTCATTGTCTGCTGGGGTTTTGCAGTTTGAAGGTTAGTAACTTCCATTATCAGGTGCCGATTTCGATCATTCGTTTCGCACTCATCTCGGTATTTGGCCCAACACGAACTCCAACGCTGCAGAATGCAGACGAAAAAGCGTCACAGGGCGCCTTTAAGTTTAAAGTTACAAACAAAACAGAGATTTCTGTGTTTACATTACGGCTCTGTCTGTAACATACACCGTATTTGCTTGTGTACAACCTGTGGCCTTGATTAGGATTCACAGAAAATTTTCCAAAGATAATTCCTGCATATCACGGCGTAGCCAATTTTTTCGCAAAGCTTTGAAGCATTGCCACAAATCCACGTTTGCACAGCCGTTCATTTTTTTCAGTATTGTATTCATTTTTTCAGTCTCACTCTCGCCTCATATTGTGGCGAGAGTGAGACGCAATAGGAAAGGGAGGACTGCGTGTGCTGCAAGGGCAAGGGCAGAGGATGTCAAGCGGTGTACCTCGGAGAAACAAGCCAAGATAGGATGATCGCGAGTCGCAGCGGAGTGTAAAGTTGTGTATCTGTGTCAGCGTTCAAGGGTACGCACCTTCACGGTGGCAAACATTTATCATTCTCCCAAAGAAGAAGTGCCCAAAGCGAGTGTCAGCGAGAATTCACGCGAGAATGGGCTTGTCATCGCCGAGCCAACCGCGTTGTTCGTGCGAGAGAGTCCAAAGCCGAGTGCTAGTGGATTGAAGGCTTGAAAAACATAGAAGTACGATATGCAGTTAAACATTATCATAACAAAGTTGCATCTTACATGAAAATAAGTCCGTTGTATCCGAAAATTCGTTATAAAGGTTTAGTTCTAACACTATATTTACTTCAAAACTGTTTTTAATTGACTTTGTTATAACTGGTATTTTGTTGCATCAGGGATCGTTATATCGAGGTTTGAGTGTAGACTAATGAAATATGGGCATGAGCTTCACTGTTGCAAAAATGTTTGTGGAGTAGAGCTGGTCGGATCTTTCTCTTTACACTGTGCGATTTTAGGGAGGGAAAGGGGGGAGGGGAGATCTACATTCAAGTCAACTTGAAATCGTGTAAATATGGTAATTTTATAGTATATCTTTTATTTATTTATGTATAATAGTACTCACAGAGCCAGAGGGCATTACAGCAGGGGGAAGAATGCAATATTTCAATACAGATGATAAGGCTTCAACGTCACAGTAAACGTAATTCACTGTCAACTTAAGTAGGGATACAAGGGATACGCACAATATAGAGCAATTTTCATTTCCTCTACTCAAACACCATGAAATTCCGAGCAAACGCGTCCCCTTCAGTGAAGCGTAATGCAACAATAATCGGATCAAAACTGAACATGGCGGTGGAATAGTGACTAAAAATGACGAATGCACATTCATGCTTCTAATCTAGTGCTCTGATAAATATGCATTCACTCACTGTTTTCATTCGCAATCATCAGTCGGATTAAAGCAGTAAATGAAAGCGTGAAAACGGTGGAAGGGGGACAAGGGGGCGCATAAATATTTGAAAACTCCAGAAGAAGGAAGGGGGACGCTTGCTCGGGATTTCGCGGTAAAATAAAGTTGTTGCTCGCTTTATAAGAATTTCCTCTTTTTCTATTTCTCAGACAGTACATCTTCTGCAAGCTTCTTTTCAAAAATATGGCACCCCTGACGTGTGTTGGTCCATGTGCGGTCGCACACGCTCCGTTCATTTCTCCAACACTGAAATGTACCCTGAACGATCTAAATGTCTCTTTCTCATTCGCAGTTTTTATGCGTATGTTTTTCCAACCGGCTCAGCGCTGTGAGCAAGCGAAAGAAAAACTGGAAACGGAATAGGCAGCAAGCTGCCATAGTATTAGCAGATTAACACAGTTGTTCAGAAGCCCTTCCTGTGCCTAGCCTTCAGTGCACTGCCAAAATGAGCTGTAGCTGAGTATACGCACTCAAACCTCGATATAACGCACCCATATATAGCTATTCGTTTTAACCATATATAGGTTATAACGAAGTAAATTAAGAATAGTCCTGCAGCTGATATAGTGTTGGGAATATACCCTCATAATAAATTTTTGGATATAACATATTTTGCTGTAAAGTGCAACTTTGTTATAATGAGGCTTTAGTGTACCGCACTATGAAGTAATCAAATGACACATGGAAGTTTTGCTTTCTTTCAAAACAATGCAGATTATTTAGAAATATGCTATGAGAGTCAGGCCCTTATCTTCGCAAGCATACTCTAGGCTTAAGTGAAAAACTCCCGAAACACTCCCAAAATTACATACAAATGAGTAGTTGTTAACTTTTTGCTTATTAGCTTGAACCCCATTATTTAGTGAAAGGGTTGTAAAATTTGATAATCAACTACATGCAATTTTTTTGTAAATCACAAAAAATGCACACAATTTAAGATAATCACCAATCATTTAAGGCCCCCCATCGAGGCAAAACCAAAACCGAGTGCAGCAGATGCATAGAAAAATATCAGCCATGTTATGCCACACAGGAAGTTCATGTGGCAATTGTCAAAAAGGGCGGCTCGCAGCAGAACATTGTCAGGAAAAACTGCAAGCCATCTCAGTAGACCCCCTTCCCCTGTCTCTCAATGGAGAATGGTTAAGGGGCAGATCAGGGTCATACCGAGAATTTTTTCAGGGGGGGGGGGGGGGAGGGGGGTATCTGCATAACGGCTAACTTTGACAATTGGTGGTAGACGTGAAAGTATGTAAATAAGTCAGTATTACCCTAAAGTTAAAGCATAACAAAACTTCGGAGTGTCAGAATCCCTTAAACCTTGCTCTGCTCGGCCTGAAAATTACGTTATCAGTGACACAAATATGTGCAGAAACAGATAAACTGCTTATGAATTAATGAAATGGTCTTCCTAATTTTGAAAGTTCATTTTTTTCATCAAAAGGGAATGGCATCAATGCGATTCGCTGTTCAAGCTGCTGTGGGTCTAAAAGAGTGTGAAAAAGTGTTCAGTGATTCAGTCAGACCAAGAAAACGTTTCCGCTTTAGTCTCCAATTGACTTGCTTCATCTTGCTTATCATACTGCTAAACGCCTTTCTTGCTTATTTCAATGTATTAGGCTTCATTGACAAGTAGTGTGAGCAACGCTCAGCGCATACCACATCACAATGTTCGCGAAGTTTTGCAGTTGTTTGACATCATTCTGTTAAGATTACATGCAAAACGTGAAGAGCCAAATTTATTCGAGAGCTGGTGTGAGCACCAGCGATAACGCTGCTCAGTTTGATGACATGTATCGAAGAGGACGCATTCCATCGATCCAATTACTCGATGGCCGACCACTGTTGTTGCCGATATCATCGCACAGCGTGTACTGTTTGTACACGCAAACCTCATTATAACAAAGTTGTATCTTGCACGAAAATAAGTTTGTTGTATCCAGAAATTCGTTCTAAAGGTATATTCCTTACACTATATCTATTACAAGACTATTATTTATTTACTTCGTTATAACAGATATTTCGTTATATCCGGTTTCGTTATATTGTGGTTTAAGTGTATATTTTATTTTCCGGTCACAAATTCGCCCAAATGAATAATTTCGTATTTCCCTGTTTTGCTGCAGCCTTCTTCGCCATCACAACTATGTGACAATAAGATAGCTTGCAGCGATTGAGGTGCCTTGCAACAAGCTAACAAATAAGGCGGAGGACTCGAGCACATTGAAAAGCTCAGCTTTCAAGCTGTCCTCACAACTTGTTCTACCAGACCAGGTTCCATGGTCCAGGTCCATGGTTTTCTGTAGTAAGGAGACTGAATGAACAGCCTGGCTTGTTGGTCTTGATTAATCTTAAAGGGCCACTGACCAGGCCCTATACCAAATTTTAGGTAGACCGTGTAAGTTGTTGGGTGTCCGATGAGGAACATCTTCCCACAAAAAGTTTTTAAATCGGTTCATTAGGAGCTGAGAAAACCTTTTTTAGAAGTGGCGCAAAGCGACGATGAGAGGAGGCGAGCTCGGAACTCTTGCCGCTCCTTCGCGTAGCCTTTGCAAGCCAAATCTCTTCCCTACCCTCTCCGGCATCCGACCAAGAAGTCACGTGCACATGACGTGCCGAAACAATCCCAACCCCCGTGCACGCGAGCGGCGTTTTTGCTGACCAGTGGTGTTTTAAGGTCTACTGCCTCTTTGTGCAAGATGGTTTGGAACTGCTGGCTTATATGTAGTAGAATAGATGAGCACAATGAGTGTGCGAACGCATACGAGCGTTCCACGACTGTCGTCTGCTCGATGCGCTGACCACGGCCGCAGGGACACGAACGCATGCGAAATGCCGGCACATTAGCCTCGTATCGTGTTGAAATTCACGGGGGAAAAAAATGAAGAAAAAATAATGACCACATTCCCTTATTGCGTCTCATTATTTATTAAGAGATTCATTAATCTCTTCAAGCAACAAGTACATAAACTACGCATGTTGTGTTAAATAATTTTTGCCGTGTCACGTGCCACTGTTGGCAACGTCAGAGCATAGTCGTCTACGTAGAGAGCAAAGGTCACTGCATTGCCGTGTGCATAGGCCCATTCATACGCGCGCTTCATGCCCTCATTCTCTGGGCGCGCACCGGCAGAAGGGAGGGGGAGCAGTGCTCATCTTGAAATTTGACATATTTCCGCGGCACGTAGCATTGCAAATTTTGGCAGACGTGATCATGAACGCCTCATCTACACATTGCGCTTGTCAGCTCAAAATCGTCAAACCTGGTGAGTGGCCCTTTAAATGAACTTGTAAAATGCAAAATACAACATGGATGGCAAACAAGCACACATGAAGAGCGATGTTAATTGCTCTCTCCGCAAATATGAGTTCATAGACTTGTGTAAGCACGCTAGCAGCTAAAAGTCGTTATACTACTATGACTGAAAATATTGATGTTCGTATGGATCAATGTCGCCAGCTGCTATAATTAGCCTCTGTCTCTGTGATCATTGGGCAGCGTTCATGAAGTATGTTCAAAATAAAGCTTTTCTGCTATTACAAAAAAAAGTTTACGTATCGTTCAGTTATTAGTGTGCATACATTATACGTATTGACGCCACGTGATTTCACAGATTTGTGACAACGCGTAATAAACAGGCAACATGTTGGCACACCGAAAATTTTGATGAACGGCGAAGAACTAAAGGTTCTTTGCCATTGATCAATAGCCATATAATAAGAGAACTCACTATAATAAAATAAGAGAACTCACTAGTATATTGAATGTAGTGAGTTCTCTTAATTTTTTTGCGTAGTCGTGCATAAACAAACACTAAAGGATGGATCATTTTGGCATCACTCGTGTCACGTTTTGCAGCTTCAGCTTCCAACGATGTCGGCAGCAGCCACGAACAAACGGAGTCGGAGTCTGAAGATGTACGTGGTGGTCTTGTGCCGCTACAGGTGTGCCTTGAAGTTGGCGAGGTGGGTCAGCTTCATCTCGTCTCCTCCAAATAAATGCTGGACGGGAAACAAATGGAACCTATGGGACTTTGTATGCCAAAACTAATACTTCGTCATTAGGGGAGATGCGCTTGGAAAAAGAAAATCGCTAATCTGTAGCCAAGGGCAATAAAATTCTTGCTGCAAATACAGGCTTCCAATAGTAATAATTGTTGGGGTTTAACGTTCTAAAAACCACCACATGGTTATAAGAGATGCTGTAGTGGAGGGCTTCAGAAATTTCGACTACCTGGGATTCTTTAACGTGCACCTGAATCTAAGCACAAGGGCCAAGAACCTTTACATCCATCGAGAATGCGGCCGCGACGGCCAGGATTCAATCTTGTGACCTGCGGGTCAGCAGCTGTGTGCCTTAGCTGCAAGACCATCATGGCAGGTTATATAAGTTTTTGTGTTTATTTAAATATGTAATTAGTTTTACAGTAAGTTGCAGTCTTAGTTTTATGCCATAACAATGTGTAATGTATAGTTGGTTTTGGACAATCGTTTTATGCCATTGAACATTGATGGTTTCCAGCCATTGATGGCTGATATGTCTATGCGTTAACCGCAGAATGCAAATGACTATCAAGAAAGTGCATATAAGACATCTTAATTGACTAGAAAATTTATTATGTCAGAATGCTTAGAATCCTGAGCCCCCACTAATGATTCACTTTAGGTGTGCAATAATTATACAAGAGATGTCAAGTTTTTAAGGAAATACTTGCACCCTTTACATTTTAATGAATATGTGGGCAAGATTTGATCCCGATCGGGCTATCATAAACACCAAGAACATGATGTCTAAACTAGAGAAGTTGCCGAAAATTGCATCTTCAGAAAATTCATTTTAAAGGTAGAAGTGAAAGCGCACCTATCCGGAAAAGGTATGTTTCTTAACATGATTTATTTCATCATGACAGCTTGGCAATCACAGTTATTTTAAGCATGTGGCTTTGTGGAGCTGTTCATGCGGAATTCGAAAGGCAAACAGCCAGGTGTCGATTTCCCGAGAACTCTAGACAACGAGCTCCATTTAGTTTTCAGTAGCCAACTTGTGCTCTATATAAACGATCTTGACCTACTTCTAGTATAATCGCAACGTTCAGTTTCTTTGTTGTGAAAGTAGGGGGACTATGCTTGTCAAAATAAATAAAAACGAAAAATACGTAATGTTGAAAAAAAAAAGAGTTGTGCTTCTCGACTCGCGTCTCTTCGTAAATCTCACACTGGTGCATGCAATATCAATTTGCCTTGACAAACTGAACTCTTCAGCTGTCTCATCCAGTCATACGACTATAACACAGTACTGTTTTTGGGCCAGGAGTCTCAATCATGCGGCCTGCCGACCCTTTTCTAGCGGCCCATCCTGCACGTGACTGTCTTCTTCCCATATCCCATAACTTTTTTTTTTCTAATAAGTATATTCATGGGCTACAAAAACATTGCTGTTATCAAGCATCCCTTTTGTGGGGAATCCATGAGGTCATCATTTGTTGAAACATAACCGTGGAGCAAAAAACTCTATATTTCAGAATCGGTGTCCACATTTATGGGATGCTGGCAATTGATGTCAGCATGCTTCTTGAATCTCGGCATCAAATCCCCTTCAGAAACGACTCATATTTGAGGTATGCGAATGTTCGCTTTTCAAATGGTGTTCGCTGACCGGCCCCTACAATAGACTACGTTTTCCTACTGGTGAGGGCTATTTCGTACACATTTTATGACAGAACAAAGCAAAACGTCATCAGAGGACGCTTTGGAGTCGCACCGGATCGATCAAGGCTACACTTACGATCACATGTCAGAATGGCACCACGAAAAAGCACGCTGACAATCAAATGTCCTCCGGAAGACTTGGATCGGATCGAAGCATAAGCGCTGTGGCCGGAGAATTGAACTGGCCTGCTTTGTGTCTGGCTTACTCCACTCCTGCACCAATAGTTTGCAAAATTGCCACCAGACCCCACGACTGAATGACTTGTCAAATCACAACATGAACACAAATTGTTAAATTTTTTAAAGCATCGCGCTCTTCAATTTCATGCTTTGAGAAACAATTCTTGCCAATGCTGATATTCAGCTATGATAATTCTGGATTTCTATATGCATTAAAGACATTACTTACCTGAGCTTATTTATTAGCTGCTTGCTCTCTCTCATCCTCTCGTGACGTTGCATTCTGTTCTGTCGCAGGCACGTGCAAAATAACTATCTGAGACAAGTTTGAAATCTCTTACACCGAAGAAGACAATGCCTCAAAGTTCCTTGGTCATTTATGTGAGCCATTCATTGCAAGACATTTCCTGATTGCCTACAAACTTACGCTGAAAGCAAATGACTGACAGATGTATCAGCCGACAATTTACATAAGGCGTCAGTAGGGTGCTTGCATTTGTAAACAGCAGAATCCCAAGGAACGCTTTAGAATATGGGGGCCAACGTGCTGACACAGATATTTCTCAGACCGCAGGACCTTGGGCCAATGGTCACGCAACCTCTGGTGGCAGCTCGTTGGGTGAGAACCTTCCCGTTCACTCGTAGATGTAGAGAATAGATGATGGTGTTTCGAAAGACCTTGGTACAAGAATGGTTGCCCTCACCACTGCTTCCGTCAGCACACCCTGAACACAGTTTACACACAATTGGGTGTATCTCATCCCCTAACGACATGCAATCATCCCCGAACAGTGTGAAACAGTACACTGCAAAGTCAAGATGAAGACACACTCATCACTCAGGAGGTTTACTTCAGCCAAACATCAATGTACACTCAAACTTCATTGTAACAAACTCAGTTCTGCCGGGAAAATACTTTGTTATATCCATAAGTTTTTTATAACTACATATTCTTAACACTGTTAATGACAAAACTATTTTCCACTACCTTCATTATAGCTGATAATTTGTTGTATGTGGGTTCGTTATATCGAGGTTAGAGTGAGTTTTGCTATTCTTTAGCGAGTACTCGACCCAACTAGCGCACACATATGTCAACAATTACGTACAAAGCTGCTCAAACAATTAGTGCTAAGGCCCTGAAGGCCATAAGTATACAAACTTTCATTAAACTTCTTTTTCTATTTAGTTTCTAACTATGTGCATCTGGTTACTCCGTTAACACTGCAGTGGACAAAAACAACAATGGCAGTGGCAGCGGCGGCAGCAGAGACGACGATACTACAAAGGGCCAACCTGTGCTGTCGGCAGCGGGCATCAAGCACGGCCGTCGCACGCCTCTACAATGTCCACTGTGCCCGTACACGACCCACAATGCCACCACCATGCGCGAGCACCTGCCCGTGCACACGGGCGAACGGCCATTTTGCTGTCCAATGTGCAACAAGCGCTTCTCCCGCAAGAAGTACTTTCGGGTGCACCTGCGTCTCCACGACAAGGCGAGTACTGCGACTGCACCTGCGATTAGAGTCTCCAGAAATCCCGGGCAGAAAACAAGTGCTAAGCGAGTTTACAGACTAACGAATTCGGCTAACTAAGCAGTCTGACCTATATTTTCGAAGTTGCGGAGTTCCTTCAGTTAAAGAAGTGCTAGACTTCGCCTTGGGCTTGGTGAGGAAAACACATCCCACAGATAAAAGACCAAGCTGTTGGAAACGCCTTTGCCAAATTTCACATTTGTGTGTAGTGTGCAGAGTTGATTATACTCCTTAAATGTTAATAAAGTAGAAAGCTGTGGTTTTCCAACAATGTAAAGGCACATTAAAGAACACCAAATAGTGAAAATTTCTGGAGCCCTATCATAATCATATTGTGGTCTTTGTGAATTAAGAAACCTCACATATTATGTGGTCTTCTAAAGCACCCTTTGCATTATTGTGTAATTTACACTGTTGAAATCATCATTTCATAAAAAAAGTTAAGGTTTTAAGCACACATCCGGTTTAATAGTATGTAACATATGCATATAATTATGGCATATGGGTTCGCACTTATATCATTATGACCGGACCTCTCTTGTTCAAAGAGGCATTCTGGCGTACAATAAAATCTCCCAATGGTGACGTCACAAGTTTTAGGTGCCAAAACCACAATATAAATAATAAAATAATTAGAACTCACAGACAAAAAAGCCAAGAAAAGTATTGGGGATGTTATTTTCATTAATTGTGATGTAGTTGTGAAGTGGACAAAAAGATAATTTGCCGCTGGCAAGGACCCAACCTGCAAGCTGCGACAAGTTATCTTTTTGTCAATATTGTATTAATGAGGTTAACCTTCCAATCTACTTTAGTTGCGAGATCAGGTAACATCTCCATCTTTTGTAGGTACATCACTGCACAGTATTGCAAAACAGTGCAACAAAAATACAAGGCACAAAGAGACAGAAATGTTTCATACAGCTCCGAAAAAGTAACAGCCATATTTTTGTGCCAGTCCACAGCGCGACCACGTGAAGCTGCCACCTTGAACTTGCACCATTTCCCTTTCCGCCTGCTTCTGAAAATATGGAGAAAAGAGCCGCAACTTCATCACTGCTCGAAACTGGAGGAAAATCCGATTTCCTTTCTCCATGAGCTACATCGGTGGTGCAGGCCGATCTCGCGCAAGATTACCTTGCTCCGCACGACGACCCAGCTGTTTCTCGAGGAGCTCCTTTCTTACAACGCTCACTTTATACACTTGTAACACATTGCGTGCCTTGCTATGGAACAGGTAACAGGTTGTCGTCGCACGTTTTGATCTTATATAAATTCATATCAAGCAAACCGCCAAGCTCTTGCATGGTCTGACAGCAAAAGAACACATAGCTCGGTATTGGACATCGCTCACCACAGTCGGCCACGTACCAGTGAACGCCCTGCACTGCGGCGCATTAATGGCAGTTTGGGAAGCTTATGTACCCACAAGGGAAGGTGAGAGAGGGTGAGAGCGGCAGTGGTGATGTTACTTGAACACTATATGTAAGCCAGACTAGGCATAGGCACTATGTATAGGCAAACTCACGAGGCGGGGACAGAAGGTTAAATGGTTTGATGAGATTAAAAGATTTGCAGGTGTAATGTGGTAGCAGAAAGCACAACACCCGGTTGATTGGTGGATCACGGGAGAGGCCTTTACCCTGCAGTGGGCATAGTCAGGCTGATGATGATGATGATGATGAAATTTCATCAGGAGGCTACAGCAGAACTGGCATTATGTAGCGACAGGACTCACAGTTGCCAATGCCCTAGCAAAGTATCATAACAAACTGGACACAGTATTGACTGGCAATCGGTTTCAGTCACTGAAAAGAAAATTATCATCCCACCCGCTCCTTGAATCACTCGACATAGTCTACTAACTAAGATGACAAATCGGACATGGGGTCCACTCCACGAGATATATTCAACTGCATTATGTCTTTTGGCGAATGTATGACAGAGACCGCCATGCATTCATTTATCTTGAACAGCGCACCTGCAGCAGTCTTACAAAACAGCAGTTTAGTTTTGTGCTTATCAATTGGTGAGTCTGTATTATCTTCAGCCACGTGAGCACTACCCCACTGATGAAGGCTACAATCAAAATGCCTCACTCACCCGTTTCAGAAGCGAGAAAACGACATCTTCGGTGCCCACGGTGACGGCAAGGCCACACCGGCCGACTCTGTAACTTCGCCCAGGACATCACACGGGTGTGACACGTGCGACGAGACCTTCGTCCAGCGCCAGCACCTGCAGAAACGCGTGCTGACAGTGCACGCGCTCGACGGGACGGTGGGCGGCGGCAGCTCGAACGGCAGCAGCAGCGGCAGTAACGTGTGCCCCGAGTGCAACAAGAGCTACAAGTACGCGGGTAACCTGCGGACGCACATGCGTGTACACACGGGGGAGCGACCCTACATGTGCGACGTGTGCGGCCTCCGCTTCACCTGCTCCAGCTACCTGCAGGTGAGTGCGGTGGACAGCTTGTCATACCCAGCCATTGTTTTTATTTATTTATTTACATCACGTGCCAGGCCATGTGGCCCAAGCAGAAAAGGCAACGTGCAACGTGGTCTGATCGGATCCAATGAGCGTCTGATGGCATTCAGTCCCATCCACAAAGCCGCACAATGGCCGGATTTGGTTTTTACTTGCATTGTATAGGAAGCGGGGATGCTTGCAACCTCTGTACTGGTTTTCTACAATCTTTTTCTTTTAGGGCCGAAGCTCCTCTTAGTTTAACCCTGTCACGTGTAACGTGTAACTGAGAGAAGAAGAGACGAGAAAGAAAAGAAGGCAGTATCTCCCGAACAGTATAATAGACGGCGCTGTCTCATGGAAGTACACACAAACTGCAGTTGAGTGAGGATATTCTAAATGGTGCTGTACTGCTACTTTCCGATTGGCTGCTGTGCGGGCTGTGCCTGGGTACGCGGAGAACGAGTGCCTCTCTCGGTCTCCTGGATAGTCGCCATACATGGCGGATCGTTGGTGGGGCATGGACGAAGCAGAGCGGCAGGCGCGTTGAAAACGCTTGCGCTCCGCTTCTTTCGGGCGGGTCTCTTCAGCGTTACTTGCACGTCGTCTGCATTCTCCAGCGTAATAGGATGCATGGACACATGCACGAACAGATGGGCACACGGATGGATGGATGGACGAACGGACGCTTCACCCCACTCATTAGCACTCACTCCGTGGATATGCTGTGTTTTCTTTTTTAATGTGTCTTGTTTCGCATTTAGTATGCATGTGTAGTTCCACATGCATGTAGTGTTTCAGCTAACTTTCACCTAGTATGAAAAAAAAAAACCGTAATAATAATTGTTGGGGTTTAATGTCGTGAAACCACTAGTATATAATTATGAGAGACGCCATAGTGGAGGGTTTTAAAGTTTTAGACCACGTGGGGTTCTTTAACAAGCACTAATAAAGCATTTTCGGCTCCGTCAGAAATATGGCCGTTGCAGCCGGGATATGGAGAAGAAAAAAACAGACGCACGCACTACGTGTGTCAAATTGGCCCAGTGATGTTCTGAGTCGTACACAGCACTTGAGGATATTTTTTTTCCAATCTGTAAAGCTGGTAATTAACAAAGAATGCTTTATTAACCTTCAAAATAGCATCTTCAATGAAAGGTATTCATTATTCAGAGGAGTAGAAGTTCTAACATTTGCTCAGCTGTGTCGAGCTTTTGCATCTATGCTAATATAAATGTCCCCGTATATCTTTTCCCAGCTTTTGTTAAGAGCACGCAAATTTAACACTTTTAGGTCCAGTGATTTCAATAGAAATCATCAATTTCATAGGTCATTCAGTAACCACTTGGTGAAAAGTACGGTTTGTTCATCTGCTTGATCGCGTATTCAGTATCTGCACTATGTATTGCGTCAGCCAGGCGCGCACATAAAAGCGAGGCCATGTGTGAACAAATAATTACAGAAGCAGTCACACTGTTCCTGCAGTTTGCTGAAGCAGCTTTTTTAACCGTAAAGAGGTGGGGCCTTCATTTCAGTTCTATATGGGAAAATTCGAATTTTGGCTATTGGGTGTTATTCTAATCATCGAAATACTTTTCCAAATAATAATTTATTAAGGATAATCAAAACACACTTAAATAATTAATTAATTGACTTGGTCAATAATTACTTTTAGTTGAAGAGTGTCTGCACATTTTTTTTTCATTTTTTTGAACTAGGATGATAATGTGCATCAGAAATGGCAAAAGCCTGTTGTTGCTAGCATATAATAAAAACAATTTGAACCTCTAAGGGTTAAAAACATATTCGGCACTAGTTAGCTAAAACACCCTGCATATTTACGAATGGTTTTCTTCCAAGCCAAGTCAGTCCACTATGGATTCAACCATTCTACTTGCTCCCATTAAATGTAACTGAAACTTTTGCACCTATGTCAGTCTCGCTCTAGTTGCAGAAGTAACCTATACCACATGACAAAGGAACACAAAAGAGCAAAACTATTTTTAGCATATTAGTAAAGTAAAATTTCACTATCCCGAAAACACAACCCTTGCCGCAACGTGACTTTGGGGAACAAAAAAACGCGAGAGAAGAAAATGTGGGTGGTGACGACGCCGTGAGATTCTCGCACCAAGCACCGCGACTTAGTAAATTTCAAAGGCTTCTGCCGGGTCTTACACAGCTTCTACTTGATAAAAATGAAGTACATTGCCATCTGTCCATGCCATAGGCTTAGCATATGAAGTTTCGGCAAATGTCATCGAGCCAATGACGCAAAATTACGACAAACACATTTTGGGTTGGGTCACGCGCAGAGGTCTCGAAACATATTTAAAAATGAAGCTAATGAACTCATGACAGTGAGACTTATGGCAGTAGAGTTCCCATAGTGCAGTTTTTCAATCTATATACCAAGTCACTGTTTCTCTTTAGTGTCCCCTCAAGCTTACTCCGGTATAGCATGTGCTTTCATTGCCACTCGCAGGTCCACTTGCGGACGCACGTGCAGGAGAAGCCGTACGCGTGCCCCCAGTGCAGCAAGACCTTTGTGCACAACTCGGCGCTGACGGTGCACCTGCGCACGCACACGGGGGAGCGCCCCTACCAGTGCCCCCACTGCCCGCTGCGCTTCAGCCACCTGCGCAACATGAAGCGCCACGAGATCTGCATCCACACGCACGAGTACCCGCACATCTGCACGCTGTGCCAGCGCGGGTTCCTCGTCGTCACTCAGTGGCGGCAGCACGTCCGCTCGCAGCACGGCCTTGAGTACGGGGACCCGACCGACTACGTGAGCGACTTTGTGCCTCGGCACGGCCGGAAACCGGGAGCCCCCGCGAGACCGGCAGTCACCGTAAGTCGGGGCACTAATGTGCAGCTTGAAAGCTTTCCTTTGGAGTTTTTACATGCCTAAACTACAGTGCAACTGATAGTTAACAGAACCAATGAAAGTACAAGAATACAAGAATGTTATTTGAGCAAGTGTGATAATAAGGAAAAGAAGTTAAAGTGGACGAAAAGATGGCAGGCAAGGACCGAACATGCAACCTTCGGACCTCCAAGATATGACGATGGGCTTATCTTTTTTCATTCTTCGTGGCGCTTTCTGCACGCACTGCGTGATAAACGTTAATGTATAGCACCATTAACCATTGATTCTTGCCATGTAGAACATCTTGGGGCTCTGTTATAGCTGTTTGTCTCACAGCTGATTGACTGATTAATCGAAATATAAAGAATAGAAGAATAAATTACTGTATTGAAGCCATCAGCTTCTACTCTTGTACGCTAGAATAAATGACGATGAACAATGCTATGTTTGTAGAACAGTCACATCTTTGATGAACAGTTTAGAACGAAACTAAGGGAACAGCCCATTACCGTATTGATCGTACCTTTTATTCAAGCAGGTGAAACGACGAGACAGCAGTCTATCAGGTGACACAGTATCGTCATCAAGTGCACCGGGGCCCTGATAGAGAATGTGGATATTAACCAAAGATCCGGCAGGCCACCAACAATGCACGGTAGTGCTCTACATCACTGAGCTACAGACTTGCTACATTGCTGTTACACATTCCCTGTATGACTGATATTCACATTGGGATTGACCTGCTTCAGTCATGGGACTGTTAAAGAAGACTTGTCGGGGAGTCGGGCATTATATACCACGCACGTTTTGTTAGATTCAATGTTGAAAACCAGTCTTCTGATATTTTTTGTTGGTTTGTCCCACTACTATAGCGCAAGTGAGCACCTGCCAAGTGCCATTGCATTTGTTATGTTTTGTTTGTCACATGCCAAAACAGCGCAGCTCGGCATCAGTCAGTTTGGGTGAGCTTGAGTTCGTCATTGTGCTGTAATAGTCATAGAGTGCAAACATGCCATGTTAGAATAGAGTGTTAGGAGTTTACTTGATATTCCTATAGCCATGTTACCTGTTGAGAACCAAAGTTCATCTTGCCTTATCACCGAGCTTGAGTATGTTAACTAGTCTTTAAGTTATTTTTGTCAAGAAGTTCATTCAATTCTTTTGTCCTATATAAATTTAAGTTAGTGACTTGTTTGCATTTCACCTAGTCTTGGTCTTATGACATACTATTTCTGAAGTTCAAGTATTTTATCCTAGCGAAATATTCATATTTGTCCAGCTAGATTGCACGGGCACATTCACATACACCCAGCCTGCAGAGAGTCAAAGCTGGCCTGGTGTTAGGCCCGCATGAGTTTTACGGTATCATGACTAGTCTCATTGAAATGTTTTTTATTGAAGTAATGCTTACTGGTGAAGAAAATCTGAATGAAGCTTGTCACTGTTCAACTGTTCTGCCCAAGACATACCCGTGGGTGGCAGGTTTCTATATATAATTTTACTGGCACTTTTCTCTGCTTGAAATAAGGTAAAGAGAGTTGATAGAAGTTTAGGTAGCCACAGACTGCTTATGCACAAGTAAACAAGTAGCTTACAGAAAGTAGTAAGCATGAAAAATGCAGGATGTTTCATTTAAAAGCAGTCGTAGAAGGTTATGTCATTACTATTTTGCATACAATTTTCATTTGTCATGTCAGGCCGTTTTTAATGCTATAGTATATATATCATCTGCTATGCTAACTGAACTTTGTACTGGCCCTTAGTGTTCCTCCTAAATGTAAATATGAACGTATACGTTAATGAGTGCACCATCATATCGAGCGTTTAACTTTACCCTCACAGCTGCTTCTATTTCGGGGCTATTAAGTCAGTACTGCATAGCGTTGTCATTTGAACAGTGTAAAAAAACAATTAGCGTTCACTTTCTCTAACTAGTTGTAGAGTTTTCATTATTTACAGTACAGCTACTACTCATACTTTAAACACTTGCTGTAACTCCAGGATTTGCTGTAGAACTCTTGTCTAATATCGCACATGGAAGAAAGGAAAGAGTTGACCTTTGTGAACTGTAGAGTACAAAAAAAAAGGAAAACTCGCCTTGAGCTGTAGAAAAAAAGGTTATCCCCAAAGGGAGAGGTTGATGTCGTAGAAGTACAAGTTTTATAGAGTGGTCTTGTGATTCTTCAGGCACTACGCTTTCGTCACCAGCTTTGAGCGAGGCACGATGGAAGCGCGGTACATGACAAATTCAGAAATGGCACGCGAATGTTCACAAAGTGAAATGCTTGCATGATCCCGCCCCTTTTGCAAGACTGCATGCACATACCACAATGTTAAAATTTCTTACAGCAGGCAATGTAGTTACAGTACAACTAGCAATAAATGCAAATTTCTGCTGCATACGATCATGTGCGCAAAAAATGTTCATATAGGTGCACTACTGTGAACCGTCACAATGTCAGGATTATAGGATACTCTACTATAATCGATTAACAATGCTATTAAGAATCGCTCTTTCTCATAACATGATATGTAGGGTTTAACGTCCCAAAACCGCGATATGATTATGAGAGATGTTGTAGTGGAGGGCTTCCAAAATTTGGACCATCTGGGGTTCTTTGATGTGCACCCAAATCTGAGCACAGGGGCCTACAGCATTTTCGCCTGTATCGAAAATGCAGCCAGGATTCGATCCCGCGACCTGCGGGTCAGCAACTGAGTACCTTAGCCACTAGACCACCACGGTGGGGTTCTTTTTCATGACAAAACAAACTGAACCTACCCTTATCCTATGAAGTAATTATCAGCCTGTAACGCTCCTAATCTTCAAAGCTGTTGTGGTTGAACTGCATCCAGTAGTGGCGCACATAATATGTCAAAGTAGATCTTAGATCTTCAAAGTTTTGTTATTGCACAGTTAGCATTAACATTTCACAGCTTGAAAGGTTCCAGGAAGAAGCTGATATTTCAACAGCCTCGAACTGTGCTTACCTGTCTGTACCAGTTTGTGAACCCTCGATGTGACCAATGTGGATATACGACACATTGCCTGATATAACAAAGTAAACCTAAGCTAGCTGCTTCCTACATTGGTAAATATCGAATATAGCCTTATAACGATGTATCAATTCTCACATAAGCTGCAACTTTCTTGTGAAACGTTTGATTGTGTACACACAAAAAAATGTAACATGAAACAGTTATATGTAGTGGCTTCTTGCGCAGGTTTAGAAACATCAGCTTTTTCTGTAAATTTCCGATGTTGATTGTAACCCTGTCTAAAATGCCCGTACTACAGTCAGCAGTTTATGCTGTGTTGAGAGAATATTTTTCAGTGAAACGACTGGTTAATGATTGTTGAAGAAAAGTGCAAAGACTGTTGTTGTTTGTTGTTGGAAAGTTGACCACCAGAGGGTGTTCACTCGCAGCAGTACAAAAGTTAAGACCCGGCATTTCTACACCTGGCATTGTTGGTAAAGTCAGACTACAGGTTATAAGTGTCGGGCTTTTTTTTTTTAATACAATTCGCTACTTTTATCCTAAACCTTTTGGTTTATAATCAAAACAATTTTTTTGGTTTAGCACTGAGAAAACACTTGGTTCCTAGCTCAAAGCACTGTTTTTTTACAAGCTCCAAAAACAAGCAATGAAAACGCAGCCATTGAAATTTTTGAAATCTGCGTACATGTTACATTTGCTTGTAACACGTTTGTGGCCTTTTTTTGACAGTGGTTACACAAGCTGTCTAATTTGTAACGTTTGTAATCATGAATGTTATTGCTACTCTCAAAGGAAGGCCGCAAATGTGACCTTGCCACAAGTTTATTATGGTATGAAACACTGTTTCATGTTTTTAAAAAGCATTTGCTTGCAGACAGGTTGTTCGTTACTCTGAATCCTCATTATAACAAAGCAGCATCTTACAAGAAAATAAGTTCGATATATCTGAAAATTCGTTGTGAAAATTATTCCTAACACTGTAAGTATTGCAAAACTATTTTATTTACTTTGTTATAACCGATATTTCGTTATACCTGTGTTCGTTATATTGAGGTTTGAGGGTACTGCAAGAGAAACGAGAATTGATTACTATTTGATAAGGTTTACAACTTTTGAGCTTTGCGTCAACCTTGAGTTACTAAATCTCTCTGCCTTCAAACAGCAGAACACCTGACCATAACTTCTCGAAGTACCGCATATAGCAGAAATATGATAATGCATTTTGAAAAACAGAGCTAGGAAAATATATAAAGTTATGAAATGTGTGACCTATATTGTATGGTCCGAATAGAATGTGTTGAATGTTCTTTATTGGCAAGTTGTAAAGCCAAGAAATTGAAATATACATACTGGGAACGTTCGCTCCCGGTATGCATATTTACCTTCCCATCAACTACGTTTTGGTGCCTCTAGCATGCCAAAATGAAATGTATTTACAAGATACTCACAAGCTACAGATTACATTTCTTTTTCTGAATGTAGAGGTGTGTCTGGAACATTTGATAATTTTCAAGTTTTGGCCAAGTGAGCTTTGTTACGCCACAACAATACGCTGCAATTTCAAGTAACATTAGTGCAAGAGGCATTTCACATTGTTTATTGCAGTTCCTATTTTATTCTGGAATGTCGGTGTTGACACAAACTAGTTAGCATCGATATGTGCAATGAAAGAGATTCACTTAGTGGCATACAGTCAGCTTGTATACGACGCGGAAAGCATTGTGCAATGTGCTGGAAAACAATTTGGAGTTTCATTGTCATCAGAACATTGTCACAGTTTAGCAAGCGTGCTTGTGCCCATTACTTTACCGCTGCTAACTGTTATAATTTTGGATCGGAATGCAGAGATCAAGATCATAGCATTTCGTTCCCAAAATGCAATGGCATATAGAAAAGTGGCAAATTTACAACCGGAATTTAATATCACATGCAGGGAAGCATGGATATAATAGTGAAAAATGATGTCTTTGTCTACAGTAACTTTCGTGCTGTTTTCGTTCTAGCTAGATCACCCTTCATGCTGTTTAGTTGCTGGGAGCAACTAAGCATTATTTAAAGCTGAACGAATCATTCAGACCTCCTGGTACACTGAACCGCGTAAAAAATGCTCAAGAAATGTGAGACGTTGAGAAATGTGAGCATGGAAATTGAAAGATCGCAATAGGCTTTCAAATTGTGAACCGTGATGGAAAGCATGTTACACTACTTACTACTTGGAAAAATTGGTAACAGCTATGTGTTGTGAGCCGCAGCATGTTTGCAGCACCCGCAAAAAAAGCATAGAGATGAAGAAAAGGAGTTGAAGAAGGAATTGAATGTTTTGAGAAGCTTCGCCCATGAAGATAGACTTAAGTTGATGGCCAAGATTTCAGAAAACGAGAGATTTGGATGCCATACTTTCTTCTGCGGCTATTTTTCGTAATCAGTGGGAAAATGACAATGCCTCGTCAGTATGATGACCAGCCTTAGGAGTTGGCTGTTTTATTACTATGGGCGGCGATGCAACGACATGCCAAGAATCAATCGTGATGCACTAATTAACCAGCCTTATTTCATCATTGTAAAGGTTTGAAACGAGACAGAAAATCGTTGGAAGCTGGAGGCTTTAAGAGTTGAGATGCCAGACAATGAATACCACTGGTGTCAAATTTCTTCCACGTTGTACAGGTCTTTGTCGGGGTTGTCAAAGCATTCGACTTTGGTGACACTCCATGTTTGAAGACCTCTCATTGTTGAAGCTTGGCGATTATAAGCTAGGTAAAATACCTAGGTGTCCCACACGAATTACCATAATGTGCAAATGGTAACTTTTCATTTTTTGTGTAGACACAGCAAGGCACAGATATGTCATCCCAAAGAAGCACTCGTTTTTTTTTTTTTTCTTCAACTCTTTGTAGTACACTATATACGCATGCCCTATCACTTCATATCATTCATATATTGTCGCCTGTTGCATTAGAAGCAAGGGCCTTCCAGTAGTGGTGTAGTTGTTTGTAGATGAGACATTGCACATGTGAGGACTTGGTTTTCAGCCAGCAAAAAGGTTCTGAAATCAATGTTTTCTGCTACACTGAAAAATGTCATACTGTCTGTGAAAGAGAAAGATTGCCATCCAACCACTGGAAGGAAAGAAGTGGAAATGTAACGCTTACAAACCTTTAAGAAAGTTTCTCGCTTGGCAGAATGTTTGTCCATTTCCAAGACTCGAAACGAAAGACAAATTTCTAATCGGGGCAGTAACTTTTCCATCCCCGTGAATCAGGAAGCTACCAAATCCCAGCACAAGGGTGAATCGACGGAAAGCTCAAATAGGAGGGACAGAAGATACGAAAAATCAGTTCTGCAGAAGTTCTCTATGTGGAGACCGGTTATGGAATTGAAGACTCATTCACCGGCTTGTAGCACAATGCTAGAATTGGCATGCCATATCCATTGGTCTATCTGCTTTGATGGGTTGATTAATTCACCCTCATTCCGCAATCTCCCAAGCTGAGATGACAGAGCGATCGCCATGAAAAGGCTTCACATCCGGTATCAAATTTTAGGACAGGACAAATTTTTACAGTGAAGAATTCTCAGAGGAATCAGTACGAATTTCATTTCTAGTTTCGTGCTGCTCTAAAAGGAGTTTATTTGTCTTGAGGTTATAAGTATAAATGTACTGTAAATGAAGTGACTATGCTTCCATGTAAGTTTTCTTACGTGGGACACTGCATGTATTTCGCTAAGTTCCTGTTACAGATTTATTTACAGAGGACCCACTCAGTGTCAAGGAAATGAACCATCACTCAGCAAAACTGTCTTTGATAAGTTACATGTTTTTGTTATGTTAGATTGCTATCCTTGTTCCATTCTATAATCCACATGTTTGGATGTTCGTAGACGATTGGAGTGTGCCTTTTTTTGTCCGCACAACTGTTTAACCACATAGCTTGGTCTAAACACTAAAGTTTCGTAGCCTGTATTCATATTGTGAAAATGTCGTAGTTATAACTGTTGTGTTGGATAGCTTGAAACTGTTTAGTCCCACTGCCGATCAAATATTGTTGCTGTCACCCTTGTTATCCTGAGTGTTTTGTTGGGGATTTTGTTTGTTGATGCACCCCTATTGCTCTGCACTTGATTCCTATGTTTGAGAAACCCTAATGTTGTGTTAGACAAGTTTATAGTTTAGAGTTAGTATTGTTGGTCGCCATTAGTAAGTCACTGCTAGTCACTGCCGCCGTCTAGTGTTGTTTATGTTTAGATGTTTCGTTACGTGGTATGATTAGGGTTGCCATCTAGCCCACTCTGGTTTGATTTTCACCGACACAGCTGTGTTTTATTTTAATGGCAAACCTGTTCACAGTCAAGGCTTCCCCGTCGGTTGGCATGGCGTTGGTCACGGGGTCTTGCGACACGGCGAGAGTGGCACTCCGTAGCACTCGAAAGGCTGCGCCGTGCCAGGATTCGCGAGGGCGAAGCTAAGTGGAAAGGGGGAACCAATGAGAGGCGCACAAGTATGAGCGAGGGTGAGCCTGGCAAAGGGGAGGCATGGGCTTTGCTGTTTCGACAGCATTTGCGGAGCGGAGTTGACGGCACAATTTTTTTTTCTTCCATGCAAGCTGCCCTTTACTAATCCAATAGGGGCATTCCCCATTTACCAGAAATGAGGTTTCTCCGTAAATTCAACCATTATAATGTCCATCATGAGCTGTCGCAACCGCATTCGATCCAAATTCTTTTAAACTGTTCGCTGTCGTGTCATGCGAAGCTGCAAGATTGAGGTGTTCATTTCATTTCTATTCTAGGTTTTCATTCTAAGCCTTCTATCATGAAATCAAGCACCATGTCTTCCTGGAATGACTGGAAGTTGTGCAGGTCTGTCGCGTTTTATTGTAGAGTAAGGCGAGCAAACGTGAACACAAGAGAAGAGAACCACGCCATATTGTGTTGACTGGTTCCCATCTGTGGTGTTCGTCTTTGCGTGGCTTACTTTACTGCTGAACACTTCTAGCAACTTTCCTACAGCTCGCATTCAGAACAGCCAAGCACTGTTCTTGCTTGTTACATAACTTGACGCAGTTTGGTCCATACTTGCGAGATCGACTGCACTGTTCATCTCCCACAACTCGTTGGTTGGCTGGAACAGTCACCGAGCTGTTGGTCTTACGCTTCAGTCTCCCAGCATTTTTTTTTTTGTCAAGTTTTTCTGTCAAAAAATAGTTTTTTCTATTTAATTCAATATTGTTCAATATTCTGCTTTTACAATGCATGTATTGACTGAAGAAAAAAATTTAAGTGTGTATTAAGTCGAATTAGCAGATGAAGATAATCATTATATCAGTGTTTTTAATAATTCAGGATATAATGTCATCGTGGAGAAACTGGCGAATATAGCATGTCAAGTCATCAGGCGATGTTGCATGGAATGCCTTATCGGGGACGCGGATGCTGTTCACGTCAACCTACCTAGACAATGACGTGCACTCGTGCTGGTGTCCTACAAGCAGTTAGTAGCATGCTATCTGTTGCTGGATGCCAAACAGCAGCATCAGCAGCTCCAAGGAGAGTGGAGATTGGTCTCTGTGTGAAAAGAGGGCACCTAAGAAAATGTCAACTTCGCAATCTGCTTCTAAACTCTCTTTGTCATGCATGACAGCTAGACTCTGCTGAGCTGTTCACTGTTGTGTCTGCTCTCCACTAGATTCGTTTTCTCACCAAGCCCAATATTGGTTTATGATCTCTTCAAAACTTTTGCAACGTTCTAAAAAATTTCAGTCGATTAATGCTTATCCTCAAGATATCCTCTTTTGCACCGTGTTTGTCATCTAACAACACCTCCCATCCCCCGATGCCAGTTCCTTACCCAGCCAAAGTGGCGACCCTGGCCATGCTAAACGCTAAACAATGTATTGTGACACCCGTGCTTTTGCTTATGCGTCATCGCTTGAATTGTGTTGCGATTGCCATATCAGAGTATTTATCATGTTACGGCTGATGTTAGTTAGGCAAGAGTGTATAAAAGACAAGAAATCTAGTCATTGTTAGTTATGCGCTACCCAGAAACTGCAGCCATGAGAATGCTTCACAGCACTCCTCCAAGAAAGCGAGACCCGCAATGTCACACGTCGAGACATTTTGTCAGACGGGTGTCCTTGAAAGGTTTATTTGCATACTACATGTGTGAATCAGAAAAATGAGCCTGTTTTCACAGTTACATGCCACACGACGACTAATAGCTACAACCAAATATGTAGCAGAAGTTTTATATATGTATATGTATACCCATGTTAGGTTTGTGTTTATCGTGCGCACAACGTCCTACATCCCAAAATAAAGGTCTTTTATCCTACCGACTCAGAGTGCTTATTTTACCACCAACACCAATATACTTCACAGAGATGTTGCAGCTAGAAGCCATTCATGACATTACCCAAATACAGCTGTGAAGTTCCCACGGATTGACACACATCAAAACTTAAATAGCGCAGGAAGGGAAAGATGGAAGCTTGTGATGAAAAATTTGTAAACAGCTAGGGTATGTGTGCTAAAGCCAATGTTTTCACAAGCGCACTAGTCTTGGTTTCGACAATAGTTGTCTTGACTTATCTCATTTTGACTAGTACGCTTGTCGAAACGTCCGCTCCAGCACACACCCGCCCTGTCTACGAATTTTTCATAACATTAAAACTCGTAAAAAATGGTTTGCACAGTTGCTTGATACAATCGCATAATGTCGCCACATGAACCTTGTTTCTGCATGAAGATAATTCTTTGCTTTGAGATGAGTGCGCGAGTCTGATTTATACCGAAACATTAACGTGTACTGAAGACACTTGGAATGAAAGTATGTGTGTTACTCATACTGTTAAACCTCTCTTCATAAGAGGCATGCTCCTGGCAGCAACTCTTTTCTTTTATACGAGATGTCTGTTATAAGCAGGGTGTCTAATACACATTTTATTATCAACCCATGATGATATATGGGGTTTAACGTCCCAAAACCACCATATGATTATAAGAGACGCTGAAGTAGAGGGCTCCGGAAATTTCGATCACCTGGGTTTCTTTAACGTGCACCCAAATCGGAGCACTCGGGCCTACATCACTTTCACCTCCATCGAAAATGCAGCCGCCGTTATTATCAACCCGTATTTTACTGTAGACAAACTGGTGTCTCTTATAAAGGGGTACGCCTGTAATCCTAAATTGTCACAGTTCAATCCGCAAGTACTTCTAGTTTACGTATGTAGCATTTACAATGACCTGCTCCACCATTTGCAACAAGGTGAACTGTGTTGCGGTCGTTGTAAGCATGATTTCCTAGCTTGCAGCTGCTGAAAATACCGATACAACGTGGACCTGGAGACCGTGAAAACCAAAACACATGCATTACTTAATTTTAGAACCCATCATGCACGAGCGGAGTTACTGTGGTTTAGTCAAATGCTTTAGTTAATCACTGTCTCTTTCCTTTCATAATATAGCTAGCACACTGAGACCTACCCATGGGGCAAGAACTGAACTTGTGTTCCTTTGTCAGCAGGGGCAAGGGGCAGTGCTAGCGCAAACATAATCAGAGCAGCCTTTCTGTGCCCAAACTGACATGGATAATCTTTATCATTTTGATGTCACTATGTTTCTCTTGTTCATAGTTTATTATTTTCTTGTACCCCACTCCCCTCTGTAAAGCTATGTGCGATTGAGGGTAAAATAAATGAAATGAAATGAAGAACTAACTGAAGTCATGGAATCCAGGCGCCGCTCCTGTTCGTCAATGCGCGTACCTTGACTGAGTAACTTTTTTTTTTTCATTTTAACTGACAGCATATGTTTTTATAGGTGTCCTGTGTTGTGTTATCTTTCTCTCTCTCTTCTCGCTCTTTTCTCTACCTCTTTCAGTCTCCCCCTTCCCGTTCCAAATCCAGAAAAGCTGGGTAGCAAACCAGGTTTCCTGGATTGGTTAACCTCCCTAGTTGCCTTTCCTTTTCCTCCATTTCTTTTTAGGGGCGAAGCTCCCTAGGGCGTGGGCTGTGCGTCCCCTGTAGCCTGTATGTAGCCACCTCTAGTTTAGTTCTTGCAGTGTTCACTAGATGGCGGTACCGTCTCCTGTATGTAGCCACCTCTCGTTTAGTTCTTGTAGTGTTTACTAGATGGTGGTACTTGTAGCTGATGATGAAAGATGCAAGATGTTATAAACTAGAAAGCGGTACTTGTAGTTGATGAAAGACGCGAGATCTTATAAAATAGGAATGATGTCACACATGGCGCGTGTCATTGGTTGAAGGCAATCGTTCGATTTAGTGCGGCGACGTACGCTAGGGGGAGCGATGTAATAAAATCGAGTGGGCAAAATGTACAGAGGATTCATGGTTTACCAGGTTTACCTCCGGAGCTTCGCCCACTCATCATCATTCACTTCGTGGATATGGCGGAATTTTTTTTTTCATGTTTGTTCTTCATGGTTGTTTCATGGTTGTTTGTTCTGTGTAATTGGGAGTGCGTGGCGCCCCTATGGTGCTCAATATATGCAGCTCGTGATGCTCAGATGGCGTTCTTTCACCATGCTGGAAAGGTATTGCATTGCTGCGTTTACATTCGTAAGCACCGAAGTACATTTGCATGAAGTTGCGCGTTCATCCCATTTGAAATGAAACGCTTTATATAGCGTTTAAGTCGTCGCAAGAACGATTTCCTTGCAGGAAGTCTTTTAACACGTCAGGAAAGGATCGAGCCCCAAAGTGGCGGAAAAACTCGTACTTACGGCAGCGCGAAAGTCCAACTTTTTTTTCTGTCGTAGCTTGCAATCTAAACTTGCAATCCAAACGTAACTGTGCCCGAAGTTGCGATACTAACGTGCTGCGCGTCCGAGCCCTCGGACTCAGCTTTGGACGTGCCAAGAATAGTAGAACAATTAAGCGACAGCTAGCCAACGTTTAGTTTCAGAAGGTGGCGAACTGGAGAAGATGGCGGTTAAATCTGGCGCCAGCGCCGATGGCGAAACAAAAAGGCTAAAACGAAGAGGAAGTCACATGTTTTTGCAGGGGGTTATGGGATCGCTAGGTCACGCCGTCGTCTTGTGTCGTCTGCATCACCACTCATCTGACCGCGTTGTTGAGAGTCCGAATGAGCATTTTTATGCAGGTGTTTCACTCGAAGATGATGCAATGTGTCATAAGCCTACATTGAGTATTGGTCTTCACTGTTGCGAGTCAAGTTCACATCGCTTGCGGTCTAAAGCGGTTGTTTTCGAAGCTTGCGCGACCACTTCTCCGAAAGTAGAAGACGCCGCAACTTCGCTGCTTTTCTTCGGCACTACTGTGTTGTTTGTGAGAACTTCAGCGCCCACGGCTGTTAATGCGAGATGCGGCGGTGAGCCGTTCCCGTGTGCGATGTTCACAACTACCAGACCGCAGTACGTGGCCCACTGTGCTCACACGGAACTTGTCAAGCCAACACATACAGACGTGCCTGACACAGTAAGGCGATTTGAATTATCGCATCCCGTTCGCGTTTCGAACGCGGTAACCTCATCAGTGCCCAAATGTTTTTCGACGTTTTCGCAGTCGGCTGACATGTGCGGGCTGCTGCGAACGATACTTGACGATTGCGCGTGTCACGTGACCCACACGCGTACGGGCAAAGCTTGGGATCCGGAGGCGCTTCGTCTGGCTAAATAGCGAGGTCAAACAACATTTCACGATTACATCATGTTCTGTGGCCCCTAACTACCGTATCTACACAGAAGAAAACAGCCTTTCTATGCATGGCGATTATATTCGGCTGATTCGCGCCGTTGCTCTGCACTCAGCGGATATTATAACACAAAGCGCAAAGCTGCAAGTTTATTGTATATGCACAACATAAGCCGTAATAACGCTGCGAATGGCACACAGGCACTCTACAAGGGAGTATCACAGAACACAGTATCGCAGCACGCCACAGAACACCTACCAGCACTTAAGTTTCGCTTTTCCAGCTCGTCAACCGGATGCTGACGTCAGTGCCGCTCGGCGCATCCGACATCGGCTTGCCTCTCCCTCTCGCCGGCTCAATGCGCGAGAGAGGGGCAAGCCGATGCTCGAGCCACACAAGCGTGACCAACCTTGCGAGGAGGAGTCCTCTATTCTTCCCTGCTTCCGGCTTCTCAAAATGTGACGTAACGGTATACCCTCGCAAAAATTACCAATAGAAAATAAATAGACAAACAGAACAAGGAATAATGGACAAGAAAGGCGCAAGCTTTAATGATTATGGAGCAAACATCTGTAGCTAGCACGATAGTCTAGATGAGGAGAGAAAAGTGATAACTCCTGTTTTCTTCGCATTAAATGTTGGTGCCAATGAAGGAGCAATAAGTGCAGGTGAGAACAGGATGACTGAATAAAATTGGGAAATTCGTAGGCCTGTGTGAATCTTGAAACAGCTGGCAAAAACAAACGAAAAAAAACAGTGGGGGTTATCAAGAGATTGCTGGCAGTGAGAAGCATTGATAATAAGGGATACGACAAAGGATAAGACAAGATTTACTAAGGGTTACGGTTGCATACTCAAACGTGTATTAGCGTGTGTGAAATGCTACATGGTGGTTGCATGCCTTGAAACTCCCATGCGTGCTATGTATATGCTGTCAACGTTATGACAGTGTCTGGTGCGTCCTTCAGCTAGAAGGCTTTGGGATATCAAGACAACAATTTTGCCTCTTTGAGAAGCTTTGTACCTAGTAAGCTACATTTGAAACAGTAGAGATTGACACCTGAAGTTCTTTTTCTTCTCTTGAAACGCTCTGTTGTCACAGTTTTCTGCGTTCGCAGTGCTTTTTAACCATATCCGAGGAGTTTGCGCTTGGACGAGGGGCCATTTGCTGGCTGGGCTAGTAAATTAATCCGGTGTAAAAGGCACTGTTCTGTTCCTGGTTGCGTGACTGGGTATACAAGTCTTGCAAAAACTTATCCTCACTGCTGATCCACCTTGCTCTTTTACCCATTCATTGATAAGGGCATTCCATACACAGTCATTGCACAGGGAACACAGTCATTGCCATGGTTTATTTTGCAACACATCCCTTTATTTCAAAACAGGGCAAGTTTCAAGACACGGTTCTGACAGTTCCTCTGGTGCAGTCATGGTCACCGTTATGCCAATCTTAGTTCCAATCTTCTTAAGACGCTGTGGATAAGAAATAACAGCATTCTTTTGCTGCAAGTGAAACTAGCCTTGTCTTTGTTTATTGAAGCCTTGGAAGACACGCTGACATTGTTTAGCTGGAATAAGCTCCACAAGGACAGACTCTATGAAATAGTGCATCACTTGCAAAATCTGCCCCCAATAGGTTGTGATACGCACAAGAAGGATATGAGAAGCAATAACTTAGTGAAGTTCGTTATCGTCTCAAAAAGACTTTATACTCGTTAATACAAACTCGCAGGGCACTATGAAATTCTTCAAATTAAGCAGAGTTTGAATTAGAGGTCAGGTGCTAAAATTTAAAATGTACAAACTGTAGAGTTGTACAGAAGACATAGCGCCACACTGTGCGGGGAGAATGCAAAGAAGCCACCTTGAACTCCTTATCGCGAGTTTGGCACTATTTCACAATACTTTAAGGAAGTTTTGTTGATTCATTCATGAAGCTTTTAAGAGTCAACAGAGTTAATTCATGAGTCAATGATATGCAAGAAACACACATCAGCATCATGCATTCATGTAAGCAGTCAGCTTCATGTCGAAACTAAAAGACCTTTCTTTGTGAGAAATCCATACGATTTTCTTGTGGCTTCAAGCTACAAACAGGTTGTTGTCTTCTTTCCCTTTCTTAAGGAACTATAATCTTGATGTGAATGCTGCCCCAGTTAAAAAAAAAAAAGAAATGTGGGGGTTGTGTGAGTGCTAGAGGTGCAACACAATGAAACAGAAGCATTTCTCAGCAAATGAGATTATGGATGCTGCGCTGGAGCTCTTAGACAAGCTACGAATGATGCCCATGCGTTCAGGACGGAAGACACAACCACACAAATGAAAATTATACAGATTTTTTTTGTTGGATTAACCTTATATTGATCCAGGTGAAAGGTGTGCGTGTGTGGGACGTAAGTGCCCCTGGTCACGTTTGTTGCATAATCTAGTTATTAACTACATCTTAGTATCAACATACAAAGATTATCACGGGTGTTGCCTTTGGATAATCTGGTGGGCTTATATGAGGGCTGCATCAGCGTTGGTATGAGCCTCACAAAGCTCAAGAGAAGCCAGAACTAAAGGTCACTATTTCGGTAGTATTTGATCTCGCCATCCAATGGACTGTCACAGTCTTTCAGAGAGCCTTACAGCAAAGAAATCACATTGTGATCGGTGTATGGTTGTCCAAGAAATATTATTGAAGCATTCTAATAATATATGCCAGTCAAATCAATAAATTAATGTTAACCAGATGTATCCTCATTACTTAACAGACTGACATTGTATCTCGTGCAAAGGGAAGCACTTGCAAGTAACTTGGAGAGAAGCTGAGAATGTGAACGTACTTCACATTCACCTTTGCTTTCTGCACAAATAGTGATTCATCAGAAGCAGATAGAGTACGTGTGCTACAAAATACACGTTCTTATCTCTTCTCTTCCAATTATTTTAGTCCTTATGTATGTGTGTGTGCACGAGCTACCCAAGCGATTGATTATTGAGAGAGATCCTGCTCCCACAGAACAAAGAGGCTTCCAGATAAAAGACGTGACGAAGCTAAAGGTGCACAGTTCTTGAAACTCTCTGGCGCAAGGAATAACTGGAAGATTGGTTTTGAGGATACCATGCCATTCATATTTCTCGGCTTGCTGTTATCCATCTCGTCAGTGCGAATATTCGTGCGTAATCTGTCGACTATGATTACCGACACACTAGTACAAACGTTCTTGAAAAATTCTTCAGGGCATTTAGTTTTGCAAATCGACACACAAGACAATGGTTTGCATCATTTTTAATTGGCTGATAATTTTTAAATGTGCATTCACAAACCGTTACAAGCTTTTCAATCCGAGAGCACACGAAGACAAAAGGAAAAAACCAGTTAGACAGGACGATCGCTGCACATAGTAATACGAAATGTCACCAACTTGACCAACTTCGACACGGCTGAACTTCATTATATGCATAGTATTAATAATTAATGGAGTTTACATCCTAAAACTACCATATGACTACGAGGGATGCCATAGTGGAGGGCTCGTGAAATTTTGACCACCTGGGGTTTTTTAAGGTGCACCTTAACCTAAGCACACAACCCTCAAGCACTTCGCCTCCATCGAAAATGCAAAGGCCCCTATTTGATCCTGTGACCTGCGGGGCAGCAGACGAGTGTCTAGACCACCGTGGCGGGTATATGCTTAGTAATCATCTCTTTGCCTGTAATGTGTGAAAAAATGCTGAAAGCAAAAAGAAAATTTCTATCTGTACGTCATAAGCAGTAAGCAATGCATGTTTGAATCATTCGTGGAAGATTTAAATAAGTATATTAGGTTCATTTCCTCTCGTAATGTTGCGCTGCCATGACGAGAAATGGAGCCTGATAAAAATATAGACAAATGAAACGAGGAATGATGGATGTAAGAAATGGGAGCAGTGATGATTATGGAGCAAACTGCTGTAGGTAATGGAAAAGTGATAATAATCAGGATATTTTGGTGTAGGATTGATTGCTGTTGTTTTCTTTGCATTAAGAGTTGCTACCAAGATGCAGCAAGATCATTTGAGTGGTTGAGAACTGGATGACGGCATCAAATTGAGAAATTCATAGACCTGTGTTGAACAGCTGGCAAAAAAAAAAAAAAAAAGATAGGGGTTTAATAGAAACAGATCGCTGGCAGCGAGATGTATTGATCCAGTATAGAACATACAATATGCCAATGAAGACAAATGATAAGATTTACTAAGCTACTACCTACTTAAGTTTTCATACTTTTCAATAACCATATGTGAATGGAACTGTCTTACTAATACATGTGATGAATAATCACCCTACCAGACAACCCTCTTTGCCCCGCCGCGGTGGTCTAGTGGCTAAGGTACTCGGCTGCTGACCCGCAGGTCGCGGGTTCGAATCTCGGCTGCATTTCTGATGGAGGCGGAAATGTTGTAGGCCCGTGTGCTCAGATTTGGGTGCACGTTAAAGAACCCCAGGTGGTCAAAATTTCCGAAGCCCTCCACTACGGCGTCTCTCATAATCATATGGTGGTTTTGGGACGTTAAACCCCACATATCAATCAATCAAGACAACCCTCTTTGCCCTTTATTGTTTCGTTTTGCAATTAATTTATATTTGTATATGTCTTACCACCCTGCTTGGACCTTGAGTCTGTAGTATTGAATAAATAAAAAATATGGTTACATACTCTAGCATGGCCCATTGTGTTTAAGCAGTTGCTTTCTGATCACCTCACACTGTAATATTCATTACCACCTTACACTGTTCTTCATGTCTCGTTAAATTGTAATGTTTTTAATTTGCACCTGAACAGGTAATCTATTTCACTGAGATGTGCGTTTCAAATTTGTGACCTGACGAGTCTCATGTCTAACATTCTATGTTACCGCCCCTTATGTAATACCCCAACAGGGGCCTTTAGGGGAAAATAAAAGATGATGACTTAGCATGTGAGAAGTGCTACAGAAACCCTTTGCTACATGTTGGCGGTGGCGTGCCTTGAAACTCCTATGCGGGCTCCACACCATGTCAACGTCATGACAGTGTCTGGTGCGTCCTTCGGCTGGAAGGCTTATGCATGTGCTTGAGATAACAAGGCAACAATTTCGCCTCTTCGAGATGCTTCGTACCTAGTAAGTTACGTTTCAAACAGTAGAGATAGACTCTGAAATCCCTTTTCTCCTTTTGCAAAGTTGAGTAATAGTTCATTTATTCATACGGCACTGTAAAAAATGCCTAGAAATAGATTAGAATTCTGAAACACATGATAGACAGCAAAAGCACGAGTGCTACAGATTAAGTGCAAGGTTTTCGCCGTTTGGTCTTACGAAAGGCACACTATGTTATGACACAATACTCGACCCAAACTGATTTGGAGTTTCTTCTCACATGTACACTGCAGTACTAAGTACCACCTCAGATTTAATTTTTTTTTTATGAGCAGACTAACAGACAATAAAGATGGCAAGAAATGTACATTTGACAATATAAGTTTGCAGAAGCCCATCTTGACCTACCTATTATTAGGCTTGTGTACATTTGCTACATTAAATGCCAAAAATTAACAGGAATGTATTTTTTGCTTAACACACGATGAGACTTCAAGGCACTGTTGTATGAGGTGTTGGTATGTAGTGTCCCATTCAACAAAATTCGCTGTCCTACAGCGTTTTTTTTTTTCGCAGCATGTTAGTCTCTGATGCAGTGTGTGCTACATCACAGACAGCTTTGCATGTGAAGGTTGTAGTATTTGCCGGAGCACAACTAGGCCAATGAGTGCAAGGTAGGCAAAGATTGCATTATCGTTGACCATACTGTACACAAGGCTATCAGAGGAGGCCATAACATTGTAGACAGCTTCAAATTTCAAAGCTGTGCTCATAACACAGACATGACACCTTCGCTTTATCCTCCATTAGTCGAATTAAGCGGGCTGCATGAGAAACGTAATAATGCTCTGTTGAAGTTCTGCCCTGAGGGTGTGTTTATGCAACAACTAGTTCAGCATCCTTCTATTCATAGCTGCTCTTTCATAAACATTGCCAATGTGAGAGAATACATAACTACCACAGCGAAGAGTTATCAGTTAAGCACTCGCCAGTGAAATTACGCGGTTGGGCGGTTCACACTGACGCACAGAACACACTACACACATGACTAGCACAAAGGAACTTAATTTATTAACACCACAACAAACAGGAAACTTTGAGCACTACAAATGTTCATAGTACAAAAAAAAAAACTGTTCCAGGGGAAGTTCGCTTCGAGGCCAGCTCTTAACTTATGCTTCCCGCTCTGGTTACACGATGTGGCCGCCAGCTCTGCGGCGTTCAGGTCCCTGGACTCGACTTTCACCGAGATCAGTCTCACCGAAACAGAAGGAACTGCAGCACGGAGAAGTGAGAAATTCGTGGTTCGTGCTCACTTCTTGTCGCCGCTGGCGCTGGACTCGTGACGAACCTCGATGGGGATCGGCTTGCTCTTGTCCACCTTGGGAGCCGGGTTCTTGCGAGGAGCTTCCAGGGCGAGGTAGCCCGTCGGGGTCAGCTGGCACTGCACCGACTGCGGGTCGACGTCTTCGGGCAGCACGTAGCGGCGGGTGAACTCGCGCTTCACGTAGCAGCCGCGGTCGTCGGACTTCTCCTCGTGCTTGCCGTGAATGATGACGCTGTTGTCCTTGGTCTTGACGGTGATCTCCTCCGGCGAGAAGTGCCGGGTGTCCACGTTGATGGCGAACTTGTCACCAGTGCAGGCAACCGAATCGCCGGTCCGGTTCTGGAGTTCGGCAGCGGCACGGCCCAACCGGCTGGGTTCCAGGTAAAACCGCTGGTGGAAGAACGGAGGGTCGAACAGCTCACCGTCGAGGAAGGTGCGTCCGAAGTCGTCGTTGAAGAACCGCCGGGCGAAGTCGGAGGGACCCCAGTTGTCGCCGTACAGCACTGGAAACAGGGCCATCACTGCTGTTCGATTCGGGGAGTTGCGTTCCCGAAGATGCGAGTCTTCAGGTTCGTATTCGAGGCTGACGAGGAGTCGAAATATGCCTCGAGCAACGCGCTCTGGCGCTTTTATACAGACGCGCGCTCGCTTCGGTGGTGTTCGCGAACGTTCGAGAACCGGGGAGAGAGCGCGAGACTGACTCAGCCATCGCGAGCGTCGATTGGTTGGAAGGAGTCACGTGGTGGAGATCGTGCAGGTGTTTTTATTTGTTTTTCATGTGGGCGGTGGCGAGGCGGTAAGTTTGTTTCTAGAAATTTCGCGCGCTTTCTCGCGCGTCGGCGTGGCGTTCCATTCATTCAGCGTCGCATTTTCTTATTTTATTCCCGCGTTACGCATTTGCGATCGGTTGATTGTGGGCTTTGGGTAATGACGCAAGCAGTTGCGACGACCCGGCCAAGTGACTCGTGCGTCCATTTACGGTTGTATTTGGCAAGCTCGCCACAAGAGATGCCATCGAATCTCGGCGCTGTACAAACCGCGTCTCGTTAGATGTGGGGCTGTTGTTATTTCAACGTGATATTTTCGTACACTGACTGCTTAGGAGGTGCTGGCGGGCTATTTGGCGGCATACGATCTGTAAACAACAGCTAAAATGTAAGAAACAACGAACAAACACACAAAAAAAAGCGGTGAAATCGAAGTTTGATCAGCTTGTTGTCGTGTGTGCTTCGCTCTTGTGTATTTGAGCTGCCGTTATAAAAAAAAAAAAAACACTGACTCACTGTTATAATTGGAGTAGTTCGAAGTAAATTGCACGGTGACATACGTGACAACACATTTGTATGTGTTGATTGCGAAAATTTAAGAAGAAAAAAAAAAGACCTCTCGAATTTCGCATTCCTGCACGCATGCTGCATCTTTCTCATGGCGCAGCGAATTGTGTTTGTACACATTCAATTAAAGTGCGGTCAGGCTCGTTCGTGAAACAAGCTTGACCCTCTGAACTCTAGTGGAGATCAGTGGCTTGACCTTCGTAGGCGCGTCACTAAAAAAATAGGGGGATGCTTCGTTTTGTTCGGGACATGTAATATGCCGATGGAATGAACAGCTTGCATAAACATTAACTTCACTTACCTCAGACGCCCAAGGCGCGCAAAAAGTCTTTTAAGTAAGCGGTCTTTTACGAAGTTGAAAGACTTTTAACAAAGAGGTGTTTGCGGCGCAGACACACGGCAGCAACGATCTCCTTTTAGTGTTTTCGTTCGAAAACGCTAGCGAAAGCGTGGCGCTAGCAGGTAAAAGAGAAGCAATGAAAATTAAACGGTGTATCACAATGTACAAATTAAAGACTTGTTGCACTGCTCGTTTCTTCAAATAAATTTAAGAATAAGAGATGAAGAAACACCAATGTAAAAGTTTTTTGCACTAGATAAGGAAGCATTCCCATAACTAGCGACGTGCACAAGTCCGTCTGGCACCACTGGGCTTTTATTTACCCTATTTGTTTTTCGCTGCTCTCGACACGTTATGGGCGACCGTACGGGAGAAAAAGCGAGGATCGCAAGCCTCACGGCCTGCCTTCTCGCTCTGGAAAGCGAGGCAGACGCTGCAAAAGCCGCCAAGGAGAGGATAAAGCAGCAACTGCTATTCAGCAGTTCCTTGCTGTGCGCACTGGAGCTGTTGGAGAAGGCCTGCAATCGATCGATCTGGGCCTTCAGACGAAACGAGAGGTGGTTCGAGGGAACTGTACCTCAGCTCGGTGAGCAGAACTTCAAGCAATCTTTTCGAGTGTACCCGTCCGCCTTTCGTTTCATTGTGGAGAGCTTGCGCAGTGAGCTCGAAAGGCAGTGCACCAAGCCATCACTCCTGAGAAGCGAGTCGGCATTGCCCTATACAAGCTGTGCTCGTCAGCCGAAGATAGGACTGTGGCCAACCTCTTCGGCGTTGGACGCTCGACAGTAAATACCTTATACAGGCAGTTTTGCGAGGCTGTTGTCGCTGTACTGGAACACGAGTGGATCAAAATGGTGACCGCAGAGGAAATGGCGAGGCACATTCAGGAATTCGAGGCCGTCACCGGTTTCCGCCAAGGCGTCGGAGCCTTGGATGGATGCCACTTTCCAATCTCGCCACCTAAGGGGCATGGCACAGACTACTACAACTACAAAGGCTGGTAAGTGGCCTAATACAACTTCTTAATGTAAAAAAAGCATGATTTATACCGTATTTTAATGTGCCTAGAAAACAACACTATTCAACCTTTTCGTTACGCTATATAGTTCACTCCTAGCTCTGCCACAAGGGCAAGTCCACATGGCAATAAATAAAAAAAATCGATGCCAAGTGCTTTCGTCAATGCACAATTTGGTTCCTACCATCTCGCATCATTTACAGGCACTAGAGCAGGCCAAGCAACGCAGTTTTCACGTAAGCATTTTAATGCAACAGCATGAAGATGCCAGATTGCATTTGCAATGATAATTTCGAAATGCTCATAATAGCCGCAGAAAGCAGCAGCTCATCTGCAGAATACCTAATGTCTATTACTTACTATATTGAAGATATATGAAAAGGCTACAAGAAAAAAAAAAACATCCCTGGCTCCATTAATGACCACAGAAAGCAGCAGATTCTTAGCTGTACACAAATATACATGCTTTTGTGATAGTACTTTAAGGTAGCTGCACCACTGTAACAACTACAAAATAACACGCACACACATTTGGTGTCCATTGCACTTGCTGCATTCACCTTACGTGCCACGCTCTTTGTTTTTTGCAGGTATAGTATCATCTTGCTGGCACTTGTGGATCACAGATACCGCTTCAGGTATATCAACATTGGAGCACCTGGACGCTGCCATGACTCGCACGTGTTTGGGTATTCGCAAATCTCCAATGCTATTAAGGGTCCCCTTTTTAAAGCTCCACTTGCCACCATAGCCGGGACAGTAGTACCACCACTAATTCTGTGTGACCAAGCATTTTCATTGGCACCCAGCCTGATGCCTTAGCAGCCGAGTGTCTTAGCGTCCAGACCACCATGGCAGGTATATGCTTAGTAATCATTTCTTTGCCTTTAATGTGCGAAAAAATGGTGAGAGCAAAAAGAAAAGAAAATTTCAATGTGTACGTCATAAGCAGTAAGCAATGCGTGTTTGAACCATTCGTTGAAGATTTAAACAAGTATATTAGATTCATTTCCTCTCAAAATGTTGTGCTGCCATGACGAGAAATGGAGCCTGATAAAAATAGACAAATGGAACGAGGAATGATGGATGTAAAAAATGGGAGCAGTGATGATTATGGAGCAAACTGCTGTAGGTAATGGAAAAGTGATAATAATCAGGATATTTTGGTGTAGGATTCATTACTCTTGTTTTCTTTGCAATAAGAGTTGATACCAAGATGTAGCAAGAGCATTTGAGTGGTTGAGAACTAGATGACGGCATCAAATTGGGAAATTCGTAGACCTGTGTTGAACAGCTGGCAAAAAAAAAAAGATAGGGGTTTAATAGAAACAGATTGCTGGCAGCGAGATGTATTGATCCAGTATAGAACATACAATATGCCAATGAAGACAAATGATAAGACTTTCCAAGAACCATACGTGAATGGAACTGTCTTACTAATACATGTGATGAATAATCACCCTACCAGACAACCCTCTTTGCCCTTTATTGTTTCGTTTTGCAATTATTTTATTTATATTTGTATATGTATTACCACTCTGCTTGGACCTTGAGTCTGTAGTATTGAATAAATAAAAAATATGGTTACATACTCTAACATGGCCCATTGTGTTTAAGCAGTTGCTTACTGATCACCTCACGCTGTAATATTCATTACCACCTTACTCTGTTCTTCATGTCTTGTTAAATTGTAATGTTATTTTGCAGCTAAACAGGTAATCTGTTTCACTGAGCTGTGTGTTTCAAATTTGTGACCTGACGAGTCTCATGTCTAACTTTCTATATTCCCTGCCCCCTTATGTAATACCCCAACAGGGGCCTTTAAGGGAAAATAAGAGATGATGACTTAGCATGCGAGAAGTGCTACAGAAACCCTTTGCTACATGTTGGTGGTGGCGTGCCTTGAAACTCCTATGCGGGCTCCACACCCTGTCAACGTCATGACAGTGTCTGGTGCGTCCTTCGGCTGGAAGGCCTATGCATGTGCTTGAGATATGAAGGCATCAATTTAGCCTCTTCGAGACGCTTCGTACCTAGTAATTTACATTTAAAACAGTAGAGATCGACTCTGAAATCCCTTTTCTCCTTCCGCAAAGTAGAGTAATAGTTCATTTATTCATACAGCACTGAAAAAAATGCCCAGAAATAGATTAGAACTCTATAACACATGATGGACAGCAAAAGCAGGAGTGCTAGAAATTAAGTGCAAGGTTTTTCGCTGCTTGGTCTTACGAAAGGCACACTATGTTAAGACACAATACTCTGCCTTAACTGATTTGGAGTTTCTTCTCACATGTACACTACAGTACTGAGTACCACCTCAGATTCAATTTATTTTCATGAGCTGTCCAGCAGGCAATAAAGGTAGCAAGAGAAGTACATTTCACAATAGAAGTTTGCAGCAGACCATCTTAACCTACCTTTTATTAGGCTTGTGTACATTTGCTACATTAAATGCCAAAAATTAACAGGAATGTATTTTTTGCTTAACACACCATGAGACTTCAAGGCACTGTTGTATGACGTGCTGGTATATAGTGTCCCATTCCACAAAATTCGCTGTCCTACAGCGTTTTTTGTTTTTTTTCACAGCATGTTAATCTCTGATGCAGTGTCTGCTACATTACAGATAGCTTTGCATCTGAAGGTTGTAGTATTTGCTTGAGCACAATTAGGCTAATGAGTGCACGGTAGGCAAATATTTGATTATCGTTGACCATACTGTACACAAGGCTATCAGAGGAGGCCATAGCATTGTAGATAGCTTCGAATTTCAAAACTGTCCTCATAATACAGACATAACACCTTTGCTCTATCCTCCATTAATCGAATTAAGTGGGCTGCATGAGAAACGTAATAATGCTCAGTTGAAGTTCTGCCCTGAGGGTGTGTTTATGCAACAAGTAGTTCGGCATGCTTCTATTCATAGCTGCTCTTTCAAAAACTTTGCTAATGCGAGAGAATACATAACTACTACACTTGAAGTAGTGACTACTTACCAGTTATGCACTCACCAGTGAAACCAATCGGTTGGGCGGTTCACACTGACGCACAGATCACAGCACACACTTGAATAGCACAAGGGAACTTAATTTATTAACAGCACAACAAACATGAAACTTTGAGCACTACAAATGTTCATAGTACAAAAAAAAAATAGTTCCAGGGGAAGTTCGCTTAGAGGCCAGCTCTTAACTTATGCTTCCCGCTCTGGTTACACGATGTGGCCGCTAGCTCTGCGGCATTCAAGTCCCTGGACTCTTCTTTCACCGAGGTCAGTCGCACCGAAACAGAAGGAACTTTAGCACGGAGAAGTGAGAAATTCGTGGATCGGGCTCACTTCTTGTCGCCGCTGGCACTGGACTCATGACGAACCTCGATGGGGATCGGCTTGCTCTTGTCCACCTTGGGAGCCGGGTTCTTGCGAGGAGCTTCCAGGGCGAGGTAGCCCGTCGGGGTCAGCTGGCACTGCACCGACTGCGGGTCGACGTCTTCGGGCAGCACGTAGCGGCGGGTGAACTCGCGCTTCACGTAGCAGCCGCGGTCGTCGGACTTCTCCTCGTGCTTGCCGTGAATGATGACGCTGTTGTCCTTGGTCTTGACGGTGATCTCCTCCGGCGAGAAGTGCCGGGTGTCCACGTTGATGGCGAACTTGTCGCCAGTGCAGGCAACCGCATCGCCGGTCCGGTTCTGGAGTTCGGCAGCGGCACGGCCCAACCGGCTGGGTTCCAGGTAAAATCGCTGGTGGAAGAACGGAGGGTCGAACAGCTCACCGTCGAGGAAGGTGCGTCCGAAGTCGTCGTTGAAGAACCGCCGGGCGAAGTCGGAGGGACCCCAGTTGTCGCCGTACAGCACTGGAAACAGGGCCATCACTGCTGTTCGATTCGGGGAGCTGCGTCCACGAAGATGCGAGGCTTCAGGCTCGTAATCGAGGCTGACGAGGAGTCGAAATATGCCTCGAGCAACGCGGTCTCGCGCTTTTATACAGACGCGCGCTCGCTTCGGTGGTGTTCGCGAACGTTCGAGAACCGGGGAGAGAGCGCGAGACTGACTCAGCCATTGCGAGCGTCGATTGGTTCTGAGGAGTCACGTGGTGGAGACCGTGCAGGTGTTTTGATTTGTTTTTGAAGTGGGCGGTGGCGAGGCGGTTGGTTTGTTTCTAGAAATTTCACGCGCTTTCGCGCTCGTCGCCGTGGCGTTCCATTCATTCAGCGTCGCGTTTTCTTATTTTGTTCCCGCGTTACGCATTTGCGATCGGTGGATTGTGGGCTTTGGGTAATGACGCAAGCAGTTGCGACGACTCGGCCAAGTGACTCGTGCGTCCATTTATGGTTGTATTTGGCAAGCTCGTCACAAGAGATACCATCGAATCTCGGCGCTGTGCAAACCGCGTCTCGTTAGATGTGTGGCTGTTGTTATTTCAACGTGATATTTTCGTACACTGGCGGACTAGTTGGCGGCATACGATCTGTAAACAACAGCTCAAATGTAAGAAACAACAAACAAACACGCAAAACAAGCGGTGAAATCGAAGTTTGATCAGCTTGTTTTCGTGTGTGCTTCGCCCTTGTGTATTTGAGCTGCCGTTATACAAAAAAAAAAAAAACACTGGCTTACTGTTATAATTGGAGTAGTTTGAAGTAAATTGCACAGCGACATACGTGACAACACATGTGTATGTGTTCGTACACAGTCAATTTAAGTGCGGTCAGGCTCGTTCGTGAAACAAGCTTGACCTTCGTAGGGGCGTCACTAAGAAAATAGGGGGATGCTTCGTTTTGTTGTTCTGGACATGTAATATGCTGATGGAATGGCGTAGAAAAAAAATGGCGCGTCAATGGCGTAGTAAAAAACAAAGAAAGGGGGGGGGGGAACCAGCCCCTTCTTCACTCTGAGATACCTTTATTACTCACGCATACAAAGAAACACAAACGTATTGCGTAAAAGTAAGGTCGTACCCCCCCCCCCCCCCCCCCCCGTACTGAAATAAACCGCTAGCTTACACCCCTGCCTTAGGTATACGCGAATCGCAGTAGATCAGCATGTATATATATTTTTTTTCTGGGGCAGGATCATTTGCGCCTGTCAGCTTAATCGTGTGGTGTATATCACTGCCCGTCCCTCTATATACACTTGTCATTGTTTGCAAATTGCATCGGCACGCCTGTAGCCGTTGTCTGCCCTGGCACTCAGTTGCCGTATCGCCGTGTCTGTCGTGCGAGGCCGATATATGTTCCGGTCGCTGAACTCACCTGTGCACGTACCCATATAATGCGCCGTCGTGATGCGGACAGCGGTGCACTGCACAAGAAAGGGGTGAAGGTTAGAATGAAAATGAAACGATAAAAAAGCGGCCGTGAATGGCGCCAGACAAAGATAAAACAAGAAGTAACCCCCCCCCTCCCCCATACGGCGCCTGCCTGTCGGGAGATGATCGTCTGCAACGCGTCTTTTACGACTTGCTCGGCCAGTAGGGACAGTTTTTTTGTTTGTTTTTTATTTTTATTTCTGCATTGTTATAGTCGTGCACGACAGCGCATGCGCGGTGCGAATGGCCGAGGATTATGTCTAGCAGGCCGCCTCGCGATAGCATTATCGATTAGCACGTTCAGCATTATTTGTAGAAAACTCTGCGATGTTCTCAGGTCTGGAATATTGCGGACATGAGGGTCCATCGCGGTGCAGTGTCTCCCTTTTAATTAAGTCGTCTACTAGCTGCGCAGGTACATGCCTTGAATGATTGATTTGTGGGGTTTAACGTCCCAGAGGTACATGCCTTCTACACTCTTGAATGTCATAACCTGTTTAATATAATTCGCGGCACGTTGATTTCTTTTTTTTCAACTTGAGTTCATTTCTAATTATATAGTAATTACTAATAACACACTAACTATATATACAGGCAGTCCAGTACCAGTTCTGAAATTGGAGCTGGAGTGTTGCCCGAAGATTGTGACAATTGGAGAAAGCTGTGAGCGTTTGTATATTGAACACGTTAAGGAGCAACCTCGGAAATTTATCCGCATAGCTTCTAAACAAATTTATAGCTTGATGTAATCACCGCTAAGATGGCTAACATATTGTGAAACTAATGTTAGGGACGCGATACGTTAGTCATTGTTGTCGATATGAGTGATACCTAATTTGAAAAAAAAAATAATAAAAAGTACACGAAAAGGCAGCCTTTTCGTGGAACCCGAAGCCTCAACCTCCAGAATTGACGGGGTGCATGCAACGCCGGAGTAAATTGCAGCAAATGCAACAGAGAGGCGCCAAGAGTGCGAAGGGTAAACATCAAATTTATTAACAGTGCAAAAGAGAGAGATACATACGAATGTTCACAAATGTCGTCTAAGGACTTCGCTCAGCGAAAGGTCTCACACACACGCTTAGTGAAACGGTAAGAAAAAATAGTAAATAAATTATAATAAGAGAAACGAACGCTGTGCCAGAGAACGACAAAACTTGGGGTACAACAGTTGAGCGCATAAGGTGTGGCAGGAGAAGACTAGGAACATGCATTCGAGCAATTCTTGCTCCTTCGAGCGTGGAAAAACGCAACACCACTTTTCACACACACACAAATAAAATCCCGCTCCTACGAGATTCAAGGTAAACTCGTCACTCATAACTCCACCAAACACCGTAAAGAAGAGTGAAAGAAGTATGAGTTCAAACGGAACATGCACTACGGAAAAAAGTTCCGAAGTTCACCGTGGAATGTCGAAGGGGCGCAACAGTGCACGAAACAGATGGCAGTGGTACGGCAGGAACGTGAACAGCTTTCGGGAACGCTTACTTTTTTTTTTTTTCTTCAAAGAGATTGCTCCAGTCTTCTCCATGTTGGGCGATGAGCATCTCGGAGGCCGTAGAATGCAGAGAAACGGGATAGCTTTACGGCCAAATTTAGCAGCAGTCTGGCAACAACCACCCTTCCAGTCTGGCAACCACTTATGCAACGCCAAAAGGAACCTTGCCAGCTTCACTACTTGCACGCCTCTTCGCCCGCGTCGCCGTTGGTAGCCACAACAGCCGGCGCGGGTGAATCGGCGCCTTCGTGTACAACCTCGATCGGAATCGGCTTGCCGTCGTCCCGCTTGAACTTCTTGCGCGGCGCTTCGAGCGACAGCAGACCTCCGTGGGTCATGTGGCATTTGACGGACTCGGGCTCCACGTCTTCGGGCAGCACGTAGCGGCGGGTGAACTCGCGCTTCACGTAGCAGCCGCGGTCGTCGGACTTCTCCTCGTGCTTGCCGTGCACGACGACGCAGTGGTCTCGCGTCTTCACGGTAATCTCGTCGGGCGCGAAGTGCCGCGCGTCGACGCGCACGGCAAACTTGTCCGGCGAGCAGGCCACCGCCGCGTGAGCACGCGTGGTGCAGACGCCGTTGCTCGGCGTCGGAGACGTTGTCGATGGCTGGTTGTGGCCGTTGTTGTGCCGGCGGGATTGGACGTAGTAACGCTGGTGGTAGAACGGCGGATCGTACAGCTCACCGTCTAGCAGCAGCGGGGAGCCGGCGAGGTCGTCTTCGTCGAAAAAGCGTCGCGCCAAGTCGGACGGGCCCCAGGAGCCGCGGTTGATGAGCGGGAACAGAGACATGATGGATATCGTCGCGTGCGTTGGAACGAACGCGGTACTTCCCAAACAAATGTGCGGCCGATTGCTGAGCACAACAGCGGCCGGACACAGCAGGGCACGCAAATACGCGACAACGAGACGCCGGATAGGCCGGATGCCGGGCTTTCTGTTGTTTTCGCTACGCAAGGTACTCCGTCGCCGGCTCCAAAAAAAAAAAGAATGACACAAAAAGGAGTTGTTCGAGAAAACACGAGAAAGAAATAGATGTGGCGGGAGATCAGAGAGGCGCGATTGGCCGGACACTGTCACGTGCTACGTCTGGGCCTCTCGCGCGTTCTCGTAGCTTCGAGAGCGCTGCCGCCGGCCGGCGAGCGACTCTCGATTGTTCGTTGTTTGGTTGTGTAGAGTTTCTTTACCTACGGGATTTAGTTGCGCGTGTATTGTTGTCACTTGCTGAAAAAAAATGCAGCAACAACGAGTGCTTGCGTGGCTCCAGCGAACGTTGTGCGCTCGTTGCGAGTGGAGGCTTCTGTGATTGGAAGAGTTACATCGAAAGGCGCCATTTTTGAACTCGAATGGAGAGCTTGTTCAATCGCGACCTAAGCCGCAAAAAATTTTAGACCAACGCTGTCTTTAATAGGTGGTAGATTCGACGCAAAGGTGCAAAGCCCGATATTTTTAGATGTTATTGAGCGCCGTTGAAACTCGTCCACTTAAGCGTTAGTGAACGTTCATTCGGGATAAGTATAATTTTCACGTTGGTGGTCCGGCTATTGAGTGAAACTTCCACACCCTGAGAAACAATCGACAAAGATATACGACTGTGCAACTGACTACCGTTAATAAATGATGGAACAAGAAACGTTGCTTATTCGATAATTGCCCGTCCGTCATGCGGCAGCTGCAGAGTGCGGTCAATACAAAAAAAAAAAAAAATGTGGGAGAAAGTAAAAAGAATAAATTTTACAGCGTGCATTTTCGTCCAGCACCTGCAATAACAACGGGGCTATGCTCTGACGTAGGTACATGGGCTGTTTGCGGCTTGAAAGTCAGTAAAATTTTTAAAAAGTACGAACACGTGAATCACTGACGGGAATAAAGACGCACGCGCGTTCCTGCTTTCGTCCTGCCTTCTTCGCAGAGTTTCTTTGTATGTTTATTAATGTATCAACCGATTAGCCCAACACGCTTTGCTTTGGTTTCAGAATCTTTGAGTATTCTCTACGAGATCCTCGCAAACACCTATTTCTCGGGCAACACGCCAGAAGTTTGATCTCCGATTGCCGGCGAGAGATGGCGACACAGTAGTCTCTTGTCAGCCAAGTACGAACGAACGAAGGCGCTGGAACAATCGCGAAGTTTTTTTCACCCGATGCGCCGGCTCAAACAAAACAAAAAAAACGCTAATTATACCACGTGACTCCGCTCAGCCAATCGCGCTTTAGATCTGCCTCCGCCCATTACTCTCGCGATTTCTCGGGCGCGTTTTCTAGAAGCAGACGATTCGAATTATAAAAGGGCGTCTGCTCGCTTCGCCGGTTTAGATATCTGCGCTACCACAGCTCTTGCGAGTGTGTTTGCGTGCTTTTTCATAAAAGTTCAATCACAATTCAGTGAAAACCGACATGGCTCTGTTCCCGCTGCATCACAACAACTACTTCGGTCCCTCGGACCTGGTGAGACGCTTCTTGGATGACGACTTCGGCGGCTCCTTCCTCGACGGTGAGCTGTTTGATCCGCCGTTCTACCACCAGCGCTTCTACATCCAACCTCGTCACCAGCAGTCCTCGTCGGCAGTGTGTCCAGCTCGCCAGCAGGGCACTTCGGTCGCCTGCACTCCGGACAAGTTCGCCATCAACGTGGACACCCGGAACTTCACTCCCGAAGAGATCACCGTCAAGACGCAGGACAACAGCGTCATCATTCACGGCAAGCACGAGGAGAAGTCCGACGACCGCGGCTGCTACGTGAAGCGCGAGTTCACCCGCCGCTACGTCTTGCCGGAGGACGTCGACCCGCAGTCGGTGAAGTGTCACCTCAAGCCTAACGGAACGTTGGCCCTGGAAGCTCCGCGTAAGAACGCCCCCAAGGAGCAGCCCAAGGCTATCCCGATCGAAGTGAAACACGAGGGTGCCAAGGCTGTGAAGGACAAGTAAGCCGAAGTAGCTGTCACGGGACAGCGTCAGAGATCCACCTTGACGTGTGGATCAATTACTAGTGTTTTTTTTTTTTTTGAGTGACTGTTAACTGAACCGTTGTGGTCACTGCCACTAAGTGTTGGTGAAGCTATGTGCTGAGTGCTACGTTTTGTACTCTCTTTTTGTTTTTTTGTAATGCCGTGAACCGGCGGGCGTACTTTGAATAAACTAAATCACTTTATGTAGCCACCGTCGTATACTTTATTACTGTGTGGTGCAGGCCTGCACCACACATCAATCGCTCTCTTTCTTTCTGGGAGGGGGAGGCTCTACTCAGATAATATATGGAAGATTTACGTTTTGTATCGTGCAAGTATCCCTTTTCGCGGTGCATCGCGGATCGGCTAGCAGCCGTTTTAACTGCACAGCAAAGTTGCAGCCTTGAAACCACCTGCGTTATCGTTAGCGGCGACGTAGGTGCCGGAATAATCTACAATGTTCGCGAAGTGGGCGTAATCTTAACAGAGTGGTCTACTGCAGCCCTAAAGCTTCTCGAACACTACAGGCACGGTTTGTGCCGACAATCACTGACAGTGAATCGGGGCGATAACAAAAGTTGAGGAGGGAATGTGGCAATATGTGCAACCTAATTAGCAAGTCGATGCTATACCCTATAGCCATTAAATCGATGACGTCATAAAGTTACCACTGTAGGGCGGGTAGCACATGTTGTTAGCTAATTAACACGCCCGTGCTAACCTAATAAATATATTTATGACCTTATGATGTAATTGTAAGAGTAGGTTAGGTTAGGCCAGGATAGCATAGAACAGGATATCGATTGGACGGGATAGATGTTAGGTTTGGTTATGCATCAGGATATACGACAGGATAAGTTAGCTTAGGCTATCCTGTTTGAGACTTCACATGCTACATTTTAAACATTATTTCTTCATTGGGCTACTCGGATTTTGGCGGTTTTTGACCAATGCCTTGGCGTGGGTGGTGTTACTTACTGTGCTAGTCCTCCCAGAATGCTTGGGTGCATGTCTGCAAACCAATAAGCTAATGATGTACATCTACAACACCAGAAATTTTCGTCTTATCTAAGAGAGGCACAATTAGTCATAAACAGTCATTAAATTACATTAGAATGAAATTTTAAAAAGCGTGATTATGTTAAGTTACTCGCTGCATCTGATCTAAAGGATTAACATTAAATTACTGTTAGTGTCCATATATATACATATGTACACTAACATTAATATATATATATATATATATATATATATATATATATATATATATATATATATATATGTCAATGAGATCTAACAGACAATAATGCCAAGGAAAGTATAGGGGAAGATATTAGACCGAATTGTAATGTAAACATCAAGAAAGATAAGTCGGTGAAAAGATGACTTGCCGTGGGCAGAATCCGAACCTGGGACTTTCGAATGACGCGTGCGATGCTCTACCTCTGAGCTACCACGACAGCTATCTCCCAAGCCACTTTATTGGGTTTATATGTGAATTAAACGTGGGAGTGTCAGTCGGCGCCACCAGTAGCCATGGCGGCGAGTGTAGCACACTCTTTTGAGCCTGTTTGGCGTCACGTAGCACGTGAACTTATTATGAGTAGGCAGCTGACCAATAGTCCCTCGAATACAACCTGAAGGCACTAAGTCTGCCAGTACGAGTCCCTCGTTAATGAATTAGGAAAAGAAGTGTTTTACTTAAGGGCTCGTTTTGCCGTGTTCTACACAACATTAATAATATCTAACAGACATTAATGCCAAGGAAAGTATAGGAGAAAATAATAGACCGAAAATATATATATATATATATATATATATATATATATATATATATATATATATATATATATATATATATATATATATATATATATATATATATATATATATATATATATATATATATATATATATATATATATATATATTAAAATCTCGGAGATCGTTCCCAGCATTCTTCAGGTTTGAACTGCACTTCGTTATTCTTTTCTCTCTCACTTTCAATTTTGCCAAGAGTTATACGAAAAGTAAGCAGTATTTTTCTTGAAGCTTCTCGTATACATTAAATTGCTGAGCTTTAAGTCCGCAAAGGTCATTACGTTAATAATTACGACAGAAAAAAAAGTAACTCAGTTGCTGTAAGGGCATTACTGTCATTTAATTACTGCGAAGTCTGTTACGTACCCACTACTCGGTCGACATTGGGTATGAACCATAGACAGGTTACAACAACCCTATTGGCTTGGGTCTCTTCGTGAGGCAATGTCGTGTGACAATGTCCCTCCATCCATAAACCGCCGCCTGACGTCTGCAGCAGATGTAGAAACCGAGACATCTGCGAACAACAAAGCGGTTATCGAAAGTCTACTTACGAGAACAAACAAAACAAAAGGCCACAACACCACTAAAACATCCACATTTACCCACCCATCGATCGAAGCATATGACAGAACAAAATGAAATGCTGTTAACCAGAACGAAATGGCAATGATTCATGATTTGATACACACTGCTTCGCCCCATCATCAGCATGCACTTCGTGAATATGGATAGATTTAAAAAAAACTTTTAGCTATTGCTTTTTTTAATCATTTTACCTCTTCGTCTTCTTATAGACATCGCACTTGTCCTTTTCTTCATTGCTGCACAGCGTCTATGTTTCCATTTATTACCTATAGTGCGGCCAATCCTCCGCGTGGGTTTGGGCCAGTACCCGTAGGGGACAAAACGAAACAAAACGTGTCGTGTTGGAGCCTCGAGTGGGTATCCAGCAGCATCGACATCGTGACCCTGTGTCCAGGCGCGAGCGCCCAGAAGGAGATCCGGTTAGCATCGATCATCGAGGCAGCGCCTCGCCAAGAGCCGACGAGATGACCGGTCAGTTGATCATTTACGCTTTGCACACGATCGCGGCGAGATTAGTTGTCGCGGATCGTCACGATGTCGCAATTTATTTGCGAAGAACTTCTTGCTGGCCGATTTGGTGCATGTGTACGGCATGTAACATTGCGCATACAATCGGACGAACACGGGGAGTAAAGAATTGCAAGCGGAAGGAGCGCGAACTATCGACTGGCTTTATTCCATTGGTCGCTGTAAATATACGCGCATTTGTCACTTTAGCAATTTAGCTAGCCGAGTTGCAAAACACTCGTAGGAGGAGGAGGAATAAACATTTATTGAAACGGTACGCTAAGGTTTCCCTGGGTGGAGCCCTTATTCCAGGGCCCCACTGGCCCGAGTGGCTCGCTTGGCCTGTAGCCCTCTGGCTTCCCAGGTCCTGCCGGGTGAGTCGCACTTCCCACAACCTTTTAAATTCGTTTCGTGTGATGAGGGTAAGTTACCCTCTGCTGGTCTTTGTTGGCAAGTCCAAGTGATGTGCTGGAGTGTCGGTGTGTCACCGCACCAAGGGCAGCGGTCAGCAAATGGTCAGCGTGAATGAAAGGTTGCTAGGACTAGAAAGAATTCCACGACACAATCGTTGTCTAACGACTGAAAATTCAATGGAAATTGCGGGAAATATTTTAGCAAAAAGGAGGCAGTGAACAACAACTCCAGCAGCTTGGGGTCACGTGAACAGGGCAGAAACGTCAAGAGTGACGTCATGCGACCACCGTACAACTACATTGAGAGTCCTGGGCGCTGCATGAGTATAGCTGCATGTTTAGCCAGGTTCAGTGGCTGATACACTTCTGAACAGCGCAAAAACGTCATGACTGACATCATGCGACCACCGTACAACTTCATTGGTAGCCCTGGGCGCTGCATGAGTGTAGCTGTTTAGACAGTTTCAGTGGATGGCGCACGTCTGAACAGGGCGTAAACATCACGAGTGACGTCATGCGACCACTGTACAACTTCATTGAAAGTCCTGGGCGCTGCATGAGTATATATCTATAGCTGTTTAGCCAGTTTCAGTGGCTGGCACACGTCTGAACAGGGCAGAAACGTCCCGACTGACGTCATGCGACCACCGTACAGCTTCAGTGAGCATCCTGGACGCTGCATGAGTACAGCTGTTTAGCCAGTTTCAGTGGCTGGCACACGTCTGAACAGGGCATAAACGTCACGACTGACGTCATGCGACCACCGTACAGCTTCAGTGAGCGTCCTGGACGCTGCTTGAGTATAGCTGTTTAGCCAGTTTCAGTGGCTGGCACACGTCTAAACAGGGCAGAAACGTCATGACTGACGTCATGCGACCACCGTACAACTTCATTGGGAGTCCTGGGCGCTGCATGAGTGTAGCTGTTTAGGCAGTTTCAGTGGCTGGCACACGTCTAAACAGGGCAGAAACGTCACGATTGACGTCATGCGAGCACCGTACAGCTTCAGTGAGCGTCCTGGACGCTGCATAAGTACAACTGTTTAGCCAGTTTCAGTCGCTGGCACACGTCTAAACAGGGCAGAAACGTCACGACTGATGTCATGCGACCACTGTACAGCTTCAGTGAGCGTCCTGAACGCTGCATGAGTACAGCTGTTTAGCCAGTTTCAGTGGCTGGCACACGTCTAAACAGGGCAGAATCTTCACGACTGACGTCATGCGACCACCGTACAACTTCATTGGGAGTCCTGGGCGCTGCATGAGTGTAGCTGTTTAGACAGTTTCAGTGGCTGGCACACGTCTGAACAGGGCAGAAACGTCACGACTGACGTCATGCGAGCACCGTACAGCTTCAGTGAGCGTCCTGGACGCTGCATAAGTACAACTGTTTAGCCAGTTTCAGTCGCTGGCACACGTCTAAACAGGGCAGAAACGTCACGACTGATGTCATGTGACCACTGTACAGCTTCAGTGAGCGTCCTGAACGCTGCATGAGTACAGCTGTTTAGCCAGTTTCAGTGGCTGGCACACGTCTAAACAGGGCAGAATCTTCACGACTGACGTCATGCGACCACCGTACAACTTCATTGGGAGTCCTGGGCGCTGCATGAGTGTAGCTGTTTAGACAGTTTCAGTGGCTGGCACACGTCTGAACAGGGCAGAAACGTCACGACTGACGTCATGCGACCACCGTACAGCTTCAGTGAGCGTCCTGAACGCTGCAGGAGTACAGCTCTTAGACAGTTTCAGTGGCTGGCACACATCAGAACAGGGCAGAAACGTCACGACTGACGTCATGCGACCACCGTACAGCTTCAGTGAGCGTCCTGGACGCTGCATGAGTACGGCTGTTTAGCCAGTTTCAGTGGCTGGCACACGTCTAAACAGGGCAGAATCTTCACGACTGACGTCATGCGACCACCGTACAACTTCATTGGGAGTCCTGGGCGCTGCATGAGTGTAGCTGTTTAGACAGTTTCAGTGGCTGGCACACGTCTGAACAGGGCAGAAACGTCACGACTGATGTCATGCGACCACCGTACAGCTTCAGTGAGCGTCCTGGACGCTGCAGGAGTACAGCTCTTAGACAGTTTCAGTGGCTGGCACACATCAGAACAGGGCAGAAACGTCACGACTGACGTCATGCGACCACCGTGAGCGTCCTGGACGCTGCATGAGTACGGCTGTTTAGCCAGTTTCAGTGGCTGGCACACGTCTGAACAGGGCATAAACGTCACGACTGACGTCATGCGACCACCGTACAACTTCATTGCGAGTCCTGGGCGCTGCATGAGTGTAGCTGTTTAGACAGTTTCAGTGGCTGCCACACGTCTGAACAGGGCAGAAACGTCACGACTGACATATTGAGACCACCGTACAGCTTCAGTGAGCGTCCTGAACGCTGCATGAGTACAGCTGTTTAGCCAGTTTCAGTGGCTGGCACACGTCTGAACAGGGCACAAACGTCACGACTGACGTCATGTGACCACCGCACAGCTTCAGTGAGCGTCCTGGACGCTGCATGAGTACAGCTGTTTAGCCAGTTTCAGTGGCTGGCACACGTCTAAACAGGGCAGAAACGTCACGACTGACGTCACGCGACCACCGTACAACTTCATTGCGAGTCCTGGGCGCTGCATGAGTACAGCTGTTTAGCCAGTTCCAGTGGCTGGCACACGTCACTGGACTGGGGTCCCAGCGACCTATGGGCCTAAACTTCGGGGTAATATTTTGTCAGCGTCACTAACTGCCAGAGGTGTTCTCACTAATCACGTGACAGACCACGTGACATTGATTTGTTGAAGTGCTATGTAATATCCATTATATATATACACACACACACACATGCGTCTTCGTGCGGTATTTTGTCACTGATGTAACTGTGCACAGTATCCCTTATCGCTTTGTCATCGCAGTATGGAGGGCGATACTCGTTGGCGTAGCCGGGGGGAGTGAGAGGAGGGGGAAGGGGTCCAGACTCTCCGAAGTTTTTCTATTTGCATACATAAAGTATGGTTGAATCTTCCACTTTAAAATATTTCTGGCTACGCCCCTGCTGATATTGAAGGTAAAATGCAAGAGGGTTGGATGATGATTGCACAGCATTGTGGCAGCAATCCTTTTATAGTTATTATTCTGTGACCACACTAAACATCCAATATATTATAGGGAGGATATTAGGGAGAGAAATTAGCCCAAATCGATTTACAATGGAACGCAAGCGGAGTTTGGCACGTTAAATCTGGATATGTTACCGACCCTACCATCGGTTGACATAATTGTGGTATAATCGAAAACGCCATGCTTTTGTTGATTTTCCGTGACAGTAAGTCTGATGCGATACACCTTACTCTGTTTCTTCGTGGGTCTCGTACGGTTCCAGAATGGTCGGAATCGTCGATGTCGGAGACGGCGCCGTTGGCGGCGACGGGTAAGTATGCTGTATCCGCAACTCTGCAATATAACGGGTCTGTTTTTCTTCGCCCGTGTGTATAATAACTGCAGTAACTGCGACGTCTTGCTGATTTCCGAATAGACACCGGAACTGCTGGAAGCACGGGTGAGTAAGCATTTGACATTCGTTCGTCGTTGCAATCGTACTGTTTAGAGCTCGGATGTTTGAGCGAATGAATGTATCAATTAATCAATGATTGATTGATTGATTGATTGATTGAATGAATGATTGATTGATGCAACGGTTGATTTATTGATTGATCGGTTCAACGAGCGATTGCTTGATTGAATGTATGAATGAACTATAGTCACGCATAACTCTTTTAGTAATTATGGCTTCTCGACGCTGCGAACAGAGTCAAACCGAAATCTTAGGATATGTCTCACTCATCTCTTCTTTTATATGTGCGAATAGCGCCAAATACGCGTCCAGTAGAAGCTTACGTCACGATATCAATTAGTGAATAAGGACACACCTTACCTCTGCTATACGCCTGCACATACTTTCCCTGTTAATCTACCCTATTTATCAGTTTTAAAGGGACACTCAAGTCAAATAACAATTTATGTCAGAGTGAAAGCTCAATGTATGGCAACGTCTAAAACGACAATATGATCAACAGCAGTGCCCTATATACTTACCGAAAAATTAGTGTTAATGCACGAGAAAACATACGCCACGAGTAGGGCATTCACGAAATGATCCCGATGACGTGTGATTTACCGCCTACAATTAATCACGAGTAATTGAATTAGCAGCACTAAGTAAAGAAGATTCCGTGCTTCAAGAGACGTAATAAAATGTTGCTTGTTCGTTTCTGTTTGATTAATGGAAAAAAAGAACCGCCGGACGTTACTATGGGGAATGGCGCGAGTGGTTCAAAAGTTTATTTTCGTCTGGTTAAAACTGGACAGGTGGTTTCATCTGGCGGGGCTCAGTTGAACCAAGCACATCTGCCATCTTGGAGCCAATGGCAGGAAATGGTTCGATGACCGTTGTTGCTGCTGTAGCTGCCGCTCTTTTCGCTCTGTGGTCGGCGGCCGTGCAGTAAAGCCGGGCAACGTTGTGCACGGCAACAGTGATGTAAGACGGCCACTTTCAGGCGGGAGATTTGAAGCGCGCTAACACGATGCGGACAATTAAAACATTTTATTTCAAAATAAGCACTTGGCACAAAAGTAGCACTACGAAGTCTCTGGCCCACTATTTCAACAATCAACGTCGACTTTATAGTTGCCTTTAGTGTCCCTTTAAAGGACCGAAACCATGGTGTCCGTGTTAAAGAACTCCAGGTAATCGAAATTTTCGGAGCCCTCCACTACGGCGTCTCTCAAAATCACATGGTTGTTTCGGGACGTTAAACCCCACATATCAATCAATCAAATCGCGGTCTCCGTGCTCCTTGACAGCGTGGACGCTTTTCGCTGCGTTCAATGGGCGTGAACCATTATGTTCTTGAATTTAAAAAAAAAAGCCATGCACACTGTGAAACCAAACTTGTGAACGGCGTCATAAGCACATTACAGGACGAATTAAACACACGGAGAGAGGCGCTCTGCCAACTGAAAGTTTGATTGATTGATTGACCGATTGATTGATTGAGCGAATTTTCATCTCGTTCATTCAAACAAGGGTAAAGACACAAAAAATGGAAGAGGGAGAAGACTTTTGCTGTATTGGACTTCACAACGCGTACGGTGCTAAGATGTAGACATTGCTTATTTTTCGCGATTCACTCATGTACTTGCTGCTTTCTCATTTCTCAATATCATCATTCTCTTCAGATACCACGTAAGTTTTTGTGTGCACCGCACCACTGTCGAACATCCAACACGTGAAAAATATCAAGAACCGTTAACAATTACACGCATTCTGATCACGTGTCCCCAAACTCATATGTAGAGGCGAAAATTCTTTTTTTTTTTTTTGCATGGCAACGCCAACAAAGTCGCACCTATATCCACCTGCTCTGTATCTTGGAGACGACACACCTATACCCCTGCGTTCTGTGCCAAACTTATTGAAAAATGGGTATTTTTAAATAAGCTTTAAAACGACATCCCCTCACCGATCATCTTATGATTGGCACAGCATTCATTCAGCTGTTTTGGACCATAAAAACCGAATTATTTACCGTTAATACCGACACAGCGCTATAAACGCCTCGTCGGCCTATTTCGTGAACGCAGCAAGATGACCCTTCTCAGCCATCGATATCCGGTTCACCTCGCGTTGCATCTGCCCCTATTGACGCCTGCTGATTTCTTAATTTAATCTCCACCGCCTACAATTATTTGACCTCATATACTGTGCCTCGCATTCCCAGCCACCGATTCTGTAATTTGTCTTGGAGGTATGCAGTGGCGAATAATATGAATGGGGACACCGAGTTTGTCTGTACGAAAAGATTACCCGTAAGACAAGAATACGAGTTCGATATACGGATTTGAAAGAGGTGCCTCTGCGGTTTCGATGAGTAACGTTAACACTTTTGTGTTTGTTAACTACGTAACACTTCTGTGTTTGTTAGCTACGTTTAGCTGCTATGTGATCTCTTGAAGGATACGTCAATGTTTCATTTCACATTGCTCGCGAAGTCATGACGTGTGGAGAACGTATAGACTGTACAGAATTTTCCGTATGTCTATCGCCTGACCGTATCACTCTTACTCGGGTCCCGCTTGTGGTGCTAGATATAGCCAGGAAACCAGAAATTGACCGGTTTCCTATAGATATAGCCAGCACTTAACCGGGATCTGATTGAGAGTGCCATTATGCAAACATATACGAATAAGACATTTGCGGGTCCCGCATTGGTCTTGGGGAATTTGGCATCTGATGTCCACCTGTTGCTACATATCATGTACAGTGTCAATTTTTTTATGAATGGGAACACGGCGACGCCTGGCCTGCGCGCTCCGGCGGCTGCTGGCAGCGCGTTCAATGGGGAGCGAGAGCAACCACGGTAGGGTGCCTTGATGCCCGCGCGCTCCGCTGAGGGTGAGGACAGCCGCGTCGTCTGCTACAACCACCGCCATTGCGCCTCCCCACCACAACTCGACCGTATGCAAAGCCCGCTACGCAACGCTCGTGTGGTGCCCTGATACGCCCGGAAACATGTGCAAGCTAGCGAGCTTTTCTTCTTATTGAAGCTTGGACATCTTTTAGAGTTAATTTTGCCTGAATGCATGCAGGGAGCGCATATTTCATGTAAGCTGACGGTTTGCGCATGATTTATGCGCTAGAGGCAGACGCTGACTCTTTCATGTTGAAAACAAATCCCTTCGCCGGTTACCACAGAGGGGATTCTAAATCCATATCGGTGGTGTCGTTTATATGCTTTCTTTGTTAGTGTTAATTATTATCTGAGGCTTTTACGTTCTAAAATGACGCCTGATTGCAGGACTGCAGCAATTTTGACAATCAGTTTTTTTTTGCCTGCACTGACACAGTACATGGTTGTCCTCTGGTGTTTTACGTTATTCAAAATGAGACCGCCGTGGCCTAGATCGAAAGCGTGAGCCTCGCGTCAGCAACCGAGCACCGTGCCCACGGTACCACTGAGGCCTTTCTTATTCCATTAACTATTTCTCCACGATCTTCTCATCGCACAACTTTACTTGTTTTTTTTTTGTTTTTTTTGCGACATAGCGTGTTCAATCTACACAGCGGTGCCCCGTCTTGTCTTTATGCATCTTCTTTGTATGGACGCTTCGCGAGTACAGTTTGCATGAGCACTTGCGTATGATCCCTGATAGCTCACAGTATTAATAAATAATTTATTTAAATAATAATGCGTGCTGAAAGAGTTTAAATACTGACGGTGTGTGTGTGTGTGCGTGTGTACACGCCTGCAGTTTCCCCTATTATCATACAGTGTAGAAATAATTTATTTTTGTGCATTAATGCAGCGCTGCCAGAAGCAATTCAAATTATACGCTCCATGGCAGAATTCACTGAGTACTGTCACTAGTTGCTTCGCAGTGGTCGTAAATGATTAAAAAAACAATATCAATTGCGTAATGATTCGAGACAGGACGAAAAGAAAACTTGAAGTACAGGGACAATGAAAAAAATTTGAACTGCACACATTCTTACAAAGGTCATCACACCAGCATAGAAGGCGTACCTAAACCGAGGAAAAGATCGTAGAAAGAAAAAACCTGTGTGGCTTTGTAATGGTTTGGGCGCTCGAACGGTCGGTAATCGAATTCCGGCCGCAGTGGCCCCACTTCGATGGAGATGAAATGCCGGAGTTCTTAAACTTAGGTGCAAGTTACATAAAAACACCTGTTCAAAATTTCCGAAGTCCTCCGATGTATACCGCGTCTCTCGTGATCATATGGTGATTCCGTAACGTACACACACTCTTCAAACTTCATTGGGTACGACACCACCGCTGCGCAAAGCTTTATTCCCACAAATGAATATTACGAAAAAAAAACGAGGATATCATCGGCAAAGAAACACGTGTAATGTATATTTAATGATAAAGTTCTCATCGCACACAGTGAAACCAAGAATGAAGGGCAGATACAGTACCAACCAAGAGCAGCAAGCAATGTTGACGAAGTGAAATACGCGATTCATGCACACGAGAATCAAGCATACAGCCGTCAGCGTGTCTGTTGCTTACACGAAATTGGTGCCGGTACAAATTATGCATGCGGAATGCCGGCTGGAAACTTACGCTGTGAATGGATGATCTGTTTGTCGGATGCCACTTGTCATGTTTGATTTTCACTGTTGAAAAGGCCTTCATTTCGGATCTTTTAAGAAACGATACAGCTTCCAGAGTTTCTGCAATGATTAGTGCCCTGCGGCACGCAATACCCGCTACGGTGACGGTAGCGAGCGCCAGCACAATTATTCGGGCGCAGCGGACACGCAGAAGTGACTGAGTGGAGTCGAAATGGCGGCCATGCCGCCGCTAAGGCCGAGGAGGCGGCACCTGCCCTTACAAAGGCTGACACCACTCTAAGCGGGGGCGCGCGCATCGAGGCACTCTAAACCACGGTCTCTTTTCGCGCCATCTCGTGGCGAGGAAAACAACCATTCGTTGCTGATATCGAACCAGCGGCAACTATTGCGACCCTCTCCCCCTTCAAGGCGATCCCCGGTGCTCGCGCAATCGCCTTGAAGGGGGACGGGTTGCAATCTTGCCATTCTGTATCAGCAACGAATGGTTGTTTCCCTCGCCACGAGATGGCGCGAAAAGAGACTGTGGTTGTTCTCGCTCCCAGTCGAACGCACTGCCAGCAGCCGCCGGAGCCCACAGCTCCACGCGTCGCCGTGTTCCCTTTGATAAAAATTGACACTGTACTGATAGGTTTCATAATTATCCCCATGAGAAGTTACTCCTAAAGCTTTTAATTATCCCCTCGTCTGCATACTACATTCTACGAATTTCGTATTTTGAATGAATGAATAAACTGAATAAAAGAATGAATGAATGAATGAATGAATGAATGAATGAATGAATGAATGAATGGGGAATGCGGGACGCCTGGAAAGTTTGCGTATTATGTCTGCTAATCGCAATTCGCTTGTTAGGAACGCGAAGTGCCTTCCGCGCTTCACCGCAGTGCTCGCTTATCTCACTTCTTATCTCGCAGAAAGGTCAATGGAGGCAAGGTGGCCATCATCGCCGTACTCGTGGTACTCGTGGCGATCCTGGTGCTGCTTCTCTTGTTCGACAGTTCATGTACGCACGGAGAGGGGGGAGATGGGGCTCATAAAATATCTATAGGCGTGTTCAGTAATGTTAATTGTAAACGTTTTATATATATATAATAAAGATTTATTTGTGGAAAGGTATACACATACGCTCTCGGCCTGACACTTTTTTGCGTCGCTCATTCCTGCTGATATACAGATTATGTGTACAGAAGGCATACCTCGTTTTAAGACTGTGTATATAAAAGAAAAGGCAACCCTGCTTGATAATAATAACCCTGCTGAAAAGGCAACCCTGGTTGATAACAGACAGACAGACAGGCAGGCAGACAGACAGACAGACAGACAGACAGACAGACAGATAGATAGATAGATAGATAGATAGATAGATAGATAGATAGATAGATAGATAGATAGACAGACAGACAGACAGACAGACAGGCAGGCAGGCAGGCAGGCAGGCAGGCAGGCAGGCAGGCAGACAGACAGACAGACAGACAGACAGACAGACAGACAGACAGACAGACAGACAGACAGACAGACAGACAGACAGATAGATAGATAGATAGATAGATAGATAGATAGATAGATAGATAGATAGATAGATAGATAGATAGATAGACAGACAGACAGATAGATAGATAGATAGATAGATAGATAGATAGATAGATAGATAGATAGATAGATAGATAGATAGATAGATAGATAGATAGACAGATAGATAGATAGATAGATAGATAGATAGATAGATAGATAGATAGATAGATAGACAGATAGACAGATAGATAGATAGATAGATAGATAGATAGATAGATAGATAGATAGATAGATAGATATTGGGGGTCTCAGTATTCTAGGTGGTGTTCTACAGAGCGTGCATTGATTTCGCTCTATTCTTGACTCTTATTCTACAGCGAGCGATGCGGACCATGCCAGCGGCACTGATAGCGGCGGTGGCGGCGGCGGTAATGGAGGTTTCCACGGCGGTGGCGGCGGTGGTAAAAAGTGTGAGTGTGCAGTCTTACACGTTCACGCAATTCGCATTCACTTCTTTACGTGCGTCAAAGCAAGAATAAAGTTCGAGATATTTCGAGCCGGCTCATCGAAGCCTTCTGCAATATTCCGGCTAGCTTACTTATCAGCTTACTTCAGTGACATGACCAGGACACTCAGTTATCTAGAGTGCTACTGTGCTTTGGTTGACCACCTCACAAATACCCGTACGTGATAAAATACTGAAACGATTACAGGAGGGCAGTACATGTTTCAACGACGATCATTAGCCCAGTCTTCACCCACACACATCTCCAGAAAGGAGGTCTGCTAAAATGAATCTATATTTCTCAAATCGAGGTATTCAGTGTCGACGCAAAACGCACTATAAAGAAAAAAAATCTAATACTGCCACGGACGAATTGATACCGCCTTACAATCGCCTATATCCGGGAAATTCTGCAGCTGTCATGCTTTTCATCGTAAATTGGTCCGAAATAAATGCAGTAACAAAAAAAATGCCTGTCTTCAGTGCAGCCAGAACATTCTGGCTGTAATTCTCGCTCGTACGTGAAAAAACTGAAAAAAAAAACAAAAAAACATGCGCACGCTCGAATCGCGCGCGCTCTTCCGTCTGCCACGGTCTCCGCTACGGCCAGAAGGATGGATGGATGGATGGATATGGCTGTACCCTTTAGATCGGGCGGTGGCTAGCGCCACCAAGCCGTAATACTTAATGAACTCAAAACTATATTTATTTATTTTTTCCTTAAAAAGTGAGTTTGAGGATTCGTACTTTGCGGTGAAGAGTCTAATTTTCACTCGTGCCTTGACTTTAGCCACCAATCAGATAACTTCCCTCTAGTTAGATCTACTTGCTTAAAGTCTATTTTGCCCTCCCGATCCCTAAACCCCAGTGCTTTGAAAAACTCTGCGCCATCATCCTGAACTTTAGGGTGAAGTCCTTTACAGAACATTATCACGTGTTCGGCAGTTTCTTCTTCCTCTCCACACGCACTGCATACTGTGTCTACCCCTTCGTATTTGGCCCGATATGTCTTGGTTCGCAGTACTCCCGTCCTAGCCTCAAACAGTAGAGAACTACCCCGAGTATTATCATAAATCCTTTCCTTGGCAATTTCCTGCTTAAATGTTCGATAGATCTCTAGTGCGCACTTCTTAATCATGCCCATTCTCCACATGTCAGTCTCCGTTTCCTTCACTTTCTTCTTAACCGATAGTTCTTTTTGGTTTGGCCACCTGCTGTTTTCTAAGTATTTACCAGTCAACTTCCTGGTTCGCTTCCTCCATTTTGTATCGACATTCTTCATGTACAAGTAGCTGAAAACCTTCCTAGCCCAACGCTCTTCCCCCATTTCTCTCAATCGCTTCTCAAATTTTATCTTGCTGCTAGCCTCCCTGCCCTCAAATGATGTTCATCCCATATCACCTTGTACTCCCTGATTTGGTGTATTCCCGTGAGCTCCTAAAGGAAGCCTACCTATTCCACGTTGCTTAATTTCTAATCTTGCTTGAACTTCTGATCTCATGCACAAGACCGCATTGCCGAACCCACACAGTGAATGCGCCCTCTCGCGGTAGCCGGGCGCACGATGCGATAATCGTTGGTCTTCCTGGGCAGCGCGGCGGTGGGGACGGCCGGAGAGAAACACGGCGCGCGCCCGCCATCTCGGAGGCCATGGATAACCCACCGCCTTGTCTAACTTCTGCGCCTGTTCGTTTCCAGCTTCCAAAGGGACCTTCGAGTGGTGCTATAATCGTGCCTTTCAAAGCGTGTGACAGAGGACAGGCGGTTGTTCTGCGCAACAGTGTTCTTTCTTTGCCCTGCGTCGAATTCACGCTAGTAAGTGCTTAAAAATGAATCAGTATTGCGTTGGGGGGAGACGAATAAACATTAAACGGCCTCTGCTCTCTTTATAGGGACCACTTCCCCCTGTACAGACCCAGGAAACGATTTTGTACATACTTTTTTTTTCTTTACCTTGAAGCTCAGCCAAACTCCTCTTATTTCTCCTGGCACGTTCTTCGTCTTGGGAACGGAGATGCCCCAATGTCGGTTTGTTCTCCTTGTTGCTGCTACCGTTCGACAAGCTTGTTTTTACCACGTTCAACCGTGGCATTTAACAGGAAAGTTTTTTTATGTCGAGGGCCACCAAGGCTTTGGTGACGTATTTCCGTCACGGAAATGACGTAGAAAAATACGATCAGAAAGCAAATGAAATAACCCCGTCAACGGGAGTCCAGCCCACGACCTTTCGGTTCGCGATGACACAAGTCGGCCGCGCCATTTCAAAGAGCGACACTCTCGAATTTCGAGGTATAGCGTATAGGGCGTTCGCCCAAAAAAAAAAAAAAAAAAAACCCTCCGCTCCGTTGGTTATTCGCCGCGCCCTCTGACGGAGAAAGTTCATGCAGCCGCCGCGCCGAGTTTTTCCGCCGTGGCGCGAGCCGAGTATGAGGGACGAAACGCGCGCGCTTCTTATGAGGGACGAAACGCGCGCGCTTCTATACCGGGGGTGTGGCAGCCAGCTTTGCAAATTACGGTTCCGGCGATGGAGTTTGGGCATTCCCGCATGGCCTGTAACAGTCTGTGATTCTACTCCATACATTGTTTGCGTGGATGAAAGACCTATAGCATCAGTCAGAAAGACCACGTAATTTGTTCGTGTCCACAACGAACACGTACAAATTATGGGAAAAAAACTTGTACCCATCAAACAACTTGCATATCAAACAAATTAGAACATAAGCTTAATTTTGATTGTACAGAAAGAAGCATTTAAGGTGCAAGGTAAAGAAGTGCTAATGCAGGAAAACACACTTTTTGATGGATCCTAAAAATACTGATGTTAGCAATGGTAGTAGTAGTCGGGCGATGGAAATCTTGTACTGCATGTATTTTATTAACTATAAAATATAATGGTATGTATCACATGTCTCCAATGTTCTAGTCTGATTCTGTCCTGAGTAATTGTTATCTGAGTGTGTTATGTAGTAAGTATGTTAAAAGATTTGTACAGTCGGTCAGATTCAATATAACATGATATGTTTTTTGCAGCTACCGTTTCTCTGTTGCTTCTTTTGTTCATGAAGGACTGATGCAGCGAAAGCTGTTTTTTATTTTTATTTTTTTGATGTACGAACTGTGTACAAGGGTGTTGGGTCCTCTGTCAGGCTATATGCCTTTAGCCCTAACATCATTCTTTTTTCTTGTGTCTTGTACAAAGAAACAATAAAACAAATTTCGAAATTGAATTAAAAAAAAGATGATCAACCAGTTTTTTATGCATTTACACAGCTGTTGTAAACTTCTCCCCCCCCCCCCCTTTTTTTGTCTCATACTGCAGAAATAGCGTAATGATTGAAATATATCAGTTAAAGAAAATGTGTGGGCGTGTTAGTTGCTTCATAATCCTATAAAGACTAGATAAAGAGGATTCGACACACGACAAACAGAGTACTGATGCGGAGGACTGGCGCTTGTTCTGCGCACCAGTGTTCTTTCTTTGCCCTGCGTCGAATTCACGCTAGTAAGTGCTTAAAAATGAATCAGTATTGCGTTGGAGGGAGACGAATAAACACTAAACGGTTTCTGCTCTCTCTATAGGGACTACCACAAGTAAGTGTACTGTGACTTCATTTTTTGCATTATAAATGCTTTTTACTTAAGAACGTTCAGACGCACGCATGCATGGCCTGTGTCATCCACATATTGACATTAGGGACATTTTTTTATACCTGTATGTTCTGTACGCCTCACAGAACACTCAATGTTCAGCTCTGCATGATGATCACTCCGGCAGAAGTAACGGTCTTATATCATTCGTCGTCTGATTACTGCGGGGGTGTAGAGTCACTATGGGACACCACTCTGCTGATCATTCGCTCTCACGACGTCACTGCGTTTTGTACTGATCAATCAATCAATCAGCCTGTAGGTACTGAGTTGTTAGAAGAGGGACTTACGGCATGCTTTATCCAGACGATTAGACGTGCTGCGGCGCACACTCTTAATCTAGTCTATAGTTTAAACCTGACTGCATCCAGGAAACCAAACAAAAAGAATATCCCGTGTCCTTGCCATATCCAGCACCTTAAGCAAGTGGTGCCTAAATAAGAGTGTATTCTGCGATCTTGTGAAACGATCTCCGTGTGTGATGTCCGCTATGCGTACTATGCTAGATCTCCATAGGCGTGGTGTTAGTCGCTGCCACCGACTGATATCGTCTCGCAGAGCCCCCGTTGCCGACCACGACAACCAAAACGACGCCAGCGCCCATCAAGCGTCCCGTGTCGTTCATCTTCTGCACCGTGGGCGCCTTCTCGGAGTCGTCGACGGTCGTCTACGACAGCATGTTGTGCGACTACTTTGTCTACACGCATGTTCTTCCGTACAAGGGCGAAATTCTGTCCTACGACAGTGACCTCAGTTGGGAGCAGTTCAAGAAGGTGAGTCTGTAGAAAGACAGAGTTGTTTTGACTCGGGGAAAAAGTTCGTTTCGAGTTGGAAACGGTTTAAGGCGGTGTGTAAATGCACTTAGTGTAGCACTAACGTCCTTCTAGTGTAGGCCTTGTAGTTCCGAATCGTTCACCTAATGTAGCGGCACTACCGCGAAACCTGAGGGAAACATATAAAGACCCTAGATTTTTCTCTTTTATATATACTTAAAGGGAACTTGAAACACTTTTTCAAGTAGTCATGAAATGAACTCATTGGAAGAGCTTATTGCCTCACGAATTCAACGGCGAAAAATTTTTAAGAATCCGTACAGTGTGAGTGTAGTTACAAAGGTTTGTCGCCTGCCGCCATTGCATTCGCTCTTTTCTCGGCCCACGAAAGCGCTGGAAGCTAAGCAGGTAGATTGATTGATATGTGTGGTTTAACTTCCCAAAACCACCATATCAATATGAGAGACGCCGTAGGGGAGGGCTCCGGAAATTTCGACCACCTGGGGTTCTTTAACGTGCACCCAAATCTGAGCACACGGGCCTACAACATTTCCGCTTCCATCGGAAATGCAGCCGCCGCAGCCGGGATTTGATCCCGCGACCTGCGGGTCAGCAGCCGAGTAGCTTAGCCACTAGACCACCGCGGGGAGTGGGGGGGGGGGGGGCTAAGCAGAGGGAATCTCAGGGTGACAAAAACGTCGCGTGTGCCTCGTAACCTTGAGCTCTTTTTTTTTCTTTGAATGCGCGGCTTTTTCAATGCGATCGCGCGCGCACGCGTAGATGAGTATAGCGGCCTCCCGCGCCGATCTCGGGAATGAGCGAGCGCGCCATGGCTAATAGATTGGCTTACTACGTATCATTTTTGCGCATATTGCGTGATTTGTCGAGAGAAGAGAAAGCAATTTTCAGCTGACTTTGATAATTTATTGTGAATTACAGGCCGTGTGCTGCGCTATAATATTTGGCTCGCGTGTTGTCGAAGGACTATACTACCGATCGGCAGCGTTTTCTGACCATGCTCAAAAAGTGTTGCGGGGCCCCTTTAAGTACCGACAACTGCCTCCTCTCCCTACTTTCTCTCCCGCGCAGCCACTGCTTACCGCCATTTTCTTCCTAATTGGAAGATTCACAAGCCCACTTACGTCTAAGTACATTAGCCACGCATAAACGGCACACAGCATGTACAGAACTCCACACACAAGTGAAACATACACGGAAGCGTGCAGATGGAAGCAACAAATAGAAACACAAGCGAGCACCAGTGCTGCTTTTGCACCCCCACGTGGTTACCTTTAGTGCGAAATGGTGTGAATATCCCCTCCCTCCATCCGGGAGTGCACTGAAGTTCTAGCCTGTCTGTTTTCTGTATATAATGTGCACTGACGTCCTAGCCTGTCTGTTTTCTGCATATAATATAGTTTTTCTACTACTACTATGTATCGTGCTTATCATACTCGTGAGCAGGGTTCTATATTTAGGGTGGTCGCATTCGCCGCATCATCTACGCTGCCCGTTGGGTAAGTCCTAAAGAAAACGAGCTCTGCAATTTATGCAAAAAAAACGGAAATGAAAAACAAACATGGGACGATGTGACATACTTCTCACAGCGGCCTCTGCCATCTGTTCCCGGCTTTCCAGGAGCAAACGTGGGAAGTACACAGTTCCTTGAATGTAACACCAGGGGCGGTTTGTCGCCACTATCGTGAAAAAGCACATGTAGTGATAACCCCGCGTACAAAAAAATTACCTGAAAAGTCCGACTGAGTAAATGTATGGGCAGAATCAGCGCCCCCTGTAAGTGATTAGGGAAGAGGAAACTGCCTCCGTTGTGACCACGTCTACGGTGCTTATGTTATATGCCCACCATATGCAATAAAGCTTCGTGCTTGTTCCGGGGGCGTCTTGTCTTGTGTTCGTTTACGAGCTACGTACTGTGCTCAAAAGAATGGCTAAGAGACCGTTTTATTTCTTGCTTATTTTATAAGGGCGAAAGCCTTAGAAGCTTCACCATGCGCGAAATTCAACCGTCGGCGTTTCTCGGCGTCGGTGAGTAGTGATGCAAAAATAATGACGTGATTAGACGTATGACATCACAAATAATTAAATATGGCAACTTCATTGTGATGTCATGACGCCACGTGATGACGTCATCACATGACATCGTAAGTGAAACGTGATCCGATCACGGAGGCTATTCTTCACCAGGTGTGGTTCTGATCTTGGAGGCAGTGCAAGACTATACGTGAGGTGCAGGACTTTAGGCTGATAGGGAAAAAAATTCACCATCTCCCACTAAAGGGAATCCTGTGGGAAGGCGAAGCAGCGCTGGTGTTCACTTGTGTTTCCATTTGTATGTTTCCGTGTGTGTTTCATTTGCGTGTGGAGTTGTGTAAATGTTGCGTAGTGCTTACCCCCGTCCTCTTGTTTGTGTGTATTACCTTGTGTGTGCCGCAATATGAACACCCGGCGCAGCTAGGAGAGTGCAATGAAGCGAGCGCGTGAAGCATTATATACGACCGCACAGATTTGGCGGCCAGATAGATAAACGGGAGAGGAGAAACGAAGTGGAGGCAGCATTCTGTCACCTCCTCCTCCCCACCCCCTCGCGCGAGCGCATGCGCAGTGTGGTAGCGGATGGTCGCCGAGGGACGGACACAGCCCCGAGGAAAAGCTGCTTCGCATCTGAAAGAAGATGGCTTTCACCTTGCAGTTGTTGTTGTTAGTGGTTCATGAGGAAAAGGAAGAAGGCACCTAATTTCTGTCTGCCTACAGGCGACACGGCCCAGTGTCTCGCCTTATGTGAATGCGCAAAGTATCCCCTATATCTCTCTTTCTCTCTCTATCTCTCTCTGAGTTAGTGTGTGTGTGCGTGCACGCTTGGTCTCGGCATAGAGTTTCCTAGTATACACAAGAGGGAACTCTGGCGCTAGTGTCTATGGGAGCTGCAAAGCACGGCGCTTCAGCGAGCTAGGGAATGATGGGTAGTACACACATTTGTCTAATTTTCGTACTTCTGGTTTGCTTTTGGCTCTGTGTGTGTTCGTGTGGCTTGGAACTGTTTTCTTACGAAACAAATATGAGCAAATGTTCAGCAGTTGCGCTTCACCATTTCATTATTTTAAGCTTACCTTTCCAAATCGGGTCACGAAGTTCAAAAGGGTTGAATCTTTCTTTCTTTCTTTCTTTTTTTCTTTCTTTCTTTTTTTCTTTCTTTCTTTCTTTCTTTGTTTCTTTCTGTGCCAGTAAAGAAAATGGAGCGAAGGCAAAAGGCTGAAAGCCTGACTAAGGGCCTTTGCTCCAAATACAGTGAGGCAGACAGGCTGACAAAAGAATTTTGCAGGATACAGAAAAAATAAAAAAATATACAAAAATACAAAAGGTACATGTGCAAATACTGTAACACATACAAAAGTAATAAAGTGTTATTTATAGTAAACAAATATATACATAACCACCTTAATCTTCTCTCAAAACAAAAACCGAAGCACAGCAATAAACAAAGCCGCAAGTACGATTCGCCGCCCACAAGTACGAAGACTAGGCAAATGTGTGTACTACCCATCATTCCCATGGTCGCTGAACGATCGCAGCGCCAGAGTCCCCTCTAGTTAACTTTAGAAAACTCTTATGAATCTCGGTACCACCCCCGTTCCCGTTCCCCACGCAGCGAGCGACTGCCTACCGGGACCAGCTCAACTACTTCGGCTATCCGAACGTGGCCGCCAATTCGAGCTCGGTGAAGCTGCAGCATTACGGGTATAGCTTCGACGCCGAGGACCTCACATTTCTGAAGAGAGAGCTGGGCGGAGTCTCCTCGAAGGTCACCAAGATGTTCAACGACCACGGCTTGCTGACCGCCGGCATGGCCTTCTACGATCGACCCGACGGCAGCTCGGACTCTCATTTCAGCACCATCCGATCCCTTGTGAACGTAAGCTCGCTTTGGTGGCTGGGGTGTGGAAACACTCACCGTGGATTTTGGATTTTAATTTGTTTTGTTAACGTACGCTGCCATCTTTCGTAGCAAGATATTGCAGGAGTGAGTGCTATCAGCGTCAAATGAAACCCAAACAGCGGCAAGCTTTGATGATGGATAACGCGCCGTTAAGTTATCACCATGAACAGCCACGCGCATCCTGTTCGGCAGCTCTGCGAACATGTTCGTGCCTGTCCACGGGGATAAGTGGATGGCGCGCACTATACCATCGTGAAGGCATGTCATTGTTCGGGTTTCATTTGACACTGATAGAACATACATACACTATAAGAAATACAATATCAAAACGAGTTCATACAATGAAAAAAATTAAAAGAAAGAACTGCGTCAGGAAAGCATAGGCAGTTCATCGGGGAACACATTTTCATAAGTGTTTGAGCAATTCATCATTAGAAAACTGTCGCAGCGGGTCTTCAAGGTCATTCCGAATGGCAGTAGCACGAGTAAAACAGGAAAATTTAAAGCAATCAATGGATGATTTTAAAAGAAACTGGGTATGGGGTAACCGGTCAGGTTTGGCAGGCAAACAGAGAAAATATATTTTCGCTTATTGGTAAAGTTCAAATTCACAGTCCCGCAAACACCACTCTTAGCGCGACAGGGCGCTTGGTGAACGAGAAAGCGTGCGATAAAAAAAAAAAAAAACGTGGGTGGTGACGCCATTTTGAGATCTCCGCATCAATCACCATGACGTCATAGATTTTGAAGGCGTGTACTGGACCCTACGTAGCTTGTAATCAATCGAAATTAAAAACATTGTCATCTCTGGAGGCCGTAGTCCTAGCATACGAAGTTTCAAAAAATTTAGTCGAGCTAATGTCGCGAAAATATATACGAAATATACATTTTGAAATTGTTGACATCACGCGCGATGATTCCGGCGCAAAATTTAAAAATGAAACTTCAATCCTGATTTTCTCTATAACAATGAACTTCCTATAGTGAATTCTGCGGTATTAAAGTTCTCAGAGTGCCGTTTGTTATATTAATCAAGTAATTGTTTCTCTTTGTCCCCTTAAAGGGGGTCATGACACAGTCACCCCACTATTGGTGGTTTCCGGTGGAAAGTAGAACTTGAGGGTGCAAATTATATCCTCTTGCCTACCTCAGCTTCTTTATCTGCTGGTTTCATTAAGTTGAGACGAACGAAGTCGGAGACAGGGTGGCCGGGGAAGCGTCACAATATCTTATGCGAATACGTGACGAGAAGCTCATGCCATTTTGTGAAGTCAGGGTACATCATCATCATCATCATCATCATCATCATCGTCGTCGTCGTCGTCGTCGTCGTCGTTATCATCATCATCCTCAGCCTGACTAAGTCCACTGCAGGGCAAAGGCCTCTCCCATGTTCCGCCAGTTAACCCGGTCCTGTGCTTGCTGCTGCCAATTTATGCCCGCAAACTTCTTAATCGCATCTGCCCACCTAACCTTCTCTCTCCCCCTAACCCGCTTCCCTTCTCTGGGAATCCAGTTAGTTACCCTTAACGACCAGCAGTTATCCTGTCTACGCGCTACATGCCCGGCCCATGTCCATTTTTTCTTCTTGATTTCAGCTATGATATCCTTAACCCCCGTTTGTTCCCTAATCCACTCTGCTCTCTTCTTGTCTCCTAAGGTTACACCAACCATTTTTCGTTCCATTGCTCGCGATGGTAAGTCGGGGTACAACAGAAACCGAAACAATAGCAATTTCATATGTTAAAAAACATATGAAAGGATGCACTGATGCCTGTCAGTACGTTTTATAGGTTACTATAGGGGCTTGGCCTTCCATATATGACGCAGCAAGCACAAACGAAAATTTTCGTGCCAATACCAAGGTCTCTTCGGGATCGATAACTGTTATTCAGCGTCTGTTCTCGCAGATGCGTATGTTCTCTTCTTCTGCAGCGTTATTGCTGCGACTGGGTTGCCAACTAATCTTTCAAAAAAAAAAAAACGCAGAGTATTGACTCCATGCTGACGGCGGCGCAAAACACGAACGTGACCCTTTTGAAGACCACTTTCCTGGGGGTTAAGTTCGCCGGCATGACTGCCAGCGCTGCGAACGACGCCAGCGCCCTGAAAGAGTACTTGGGGGTTGGGTGAGTACGCTCCTTCGAACGATTCATCCTTTGATCGATTGATCGATTGATCAATCAATCAATTGGTTGATGGATTTTTTATCCAATTGATGGGTTAATATTTGCGACAACAGTGATATTCAGGCAATGCAAGAACGTGGTGCCGACGTCACAAAATGCAGGTGGTCATGACGACCTTTTAAATGAGGACATTAAATAAAGCTCCCCTAACTGCGAGCAACTTGTCGTGTAGTAAAAAGGTAAAATGAATTTATGCACCTCTCACGTTTTCTTTTTCTTTTTCATCTGTGGAGTTCTTGAACCTTGCGTGCTTGGGTGACAGCAGTCTCTTAACTTTGGTTTCCTTATTTCCAGAGCTTCCTTATGAAACGCTTTTTTTCACCGTTTCTAAAAGGGAGTTCTAGAATAACAATCCCAAACATCTTTACACAAATGAAAACTCAAAACTTATCTTTATGCATTTCACGTGCTTTTCTGTTTCCTGTATGCGTTCCTTTATGCGCCTTGTAGACAGCGTATTCTCCCATCGGCCCCCCAATGAAAACAACAACAATTCCCCGCTACCATTTAAACAAAAATAAATCAATGGTGTTGACGGCGAGGGTAAGTTTTCGTATTTGAACAGGCATCTAAGAACAGGCATCTAAGGCTTGTGCCTCAGAACCGAAGTGCCGAGGAGTGTTTGCACGCTGACCACGTACAGCCGTGAACAATACCAGAGGAAACATACATTGGCTTGAAATTACTTGTACTGTAACTTGTATCAACGTGGTGTATTGAATTGCATGAGATGACTTTCAGCTTGAGCGTTTTGTGTTGTGAGTGTTTTCTGTGCGCTTTAAAATGTAATTTCAGTGTTCCCTCTCGTATTGCTCGCGACTGAACGACAAGGCAAGGTTTGACATCGCTACATTCTCGATGCAGAAAGATTGACCTGCTGATACTGCTGACGCACCTGGTGAACGTGCCGAGCTACCCGAATTGCAAGATACTGCAGCTGAGCAGGTACTCTGGCGATGCCTTAGATGCCACGGAGCCGCCGAGTATGGTAAGCGAAAGTCGGTCCGTGAAATGGAAGAATCGGCTATGCCACTTATAACCTAAGAAAAAAAAATTTAGCTTTGCCCACAGAACCATGCAGCGTGGATATCCATTTTCATCTGGGATCGACAGTCCCGCTATAGCTCGTTAGCGCTCGAGCCACAACGCATTTCTTAGTGAACTGCTTCCACTTGAGCGTATCTATCTATCTATCTATCTATCTATCTATCTATCTATCTATCTATCTATCTATCTATCTATCTATCTATCTATCTATCTATCTATCTATCTATCTATCTATCTATCTGTCTGTCTGTCTGTCTGTCTGTCTGTCTGTCTGTCTGTCTGTCTGTCTGTCTGTCTGTCTGTCTGTCTGTCTATCTATCTATCTATCTATCTATCTATCTATCTATCTATCTGTCTGTCTGTCTGTCTGTCTGTCTGTCTGTCTGTCTATCTATCTATCTATCTATCTATCTATCTATCTATCTATCTATCTATCTATCTATCTATCTATCTATCTATCTATCTATCTATCTATCTATCTATCTATCTATCTATCTATCTGTCTGTCTGTCTGTCTGTCTGTCTGTCTGTCTGTCTGTCTATCTATCTATCTATCTATCTATCTATCTATCTATCTATCTATCTATCTATCTATCTATCTATCTATCTATCTATCTATCTATCTATCTATCTATCTATCTATCTATCTATTTATCTATCTATTTATCTATCTATCTGTCTATCTATCTATCTGTCTATCTATCTATCTATCTATCTATCTATCTATCTATCTATCTATCTGTCTGTCTGTCTGTCTGTCTGTCTGTCTGTCTGTCTGTCTGTCTGTCTGTCTGTCTATCTATCTATCTATCTATCTATCTATCTATCTATCTATCTATCTATCTATCTATCTTTCTGTCTGTCTATCTATCTATCTATCTATCTATCTATCTGTCTGTCTATCTATCTATCTATCTATCTATCTATCTATCTATCTATCTATCTATCTATCTATCTATCTATCTATCTATCTATCTATCTATCTATCTATCTATCTATCTACGTCTTGTCTATAATGTACGGGACTTGTTCAACCATTTATTTATGCAGAAATGTCTATTCATCCGTTCATTGTACTCAAAACAGATCAGTCCTCTGGTTATTCATTACTTTTTGGTTACTTTGTTAACTGACTGGGACGTTCTTCGGCATCAATTAATTAATCGACAAACGACTGTCACCGCGGCACCGAACAGTGATAAGGTGAAGCTGCTCGCATGCAACCTCGCATTGCTTATGCGGCGATATCTTCAGCTGGCCTGTATAATCAAGCTTGACACGTTGAATCTTGAGCGTCGCGCACCGCACATTGCCCCCTCCCCGACCCCTCAAAAACAAATTGAACCCCCCCCCCCCCTGAAGGAACTCACTTGTCGCGAATGCCCTCCCCCCTCCGATAAAAAATCCTGGCGCCACCCCTGATTGTGACACGTCATGATGACGGCCAAATTGACAGTCAGCCCTTTTATACAGTACCGATCTACATTTACGTAAGAACTATCTTGCAAGTTCCTACCCACGTGTCAAGACGCTCATAGGCAGCGTTAACCCCATTACCTACCACCAGAACAGTAGTGTATCGTGCAAAGGTACTCTTGCTGTGATGGGAGATGTTGGGTGGCGTGATACCGACGTCGGCGAATCGTGTATTTCGCCCGTTAGATTGGCTTCAGTATGGGTAGCTAGTCATTCGGCGCGGGTGGGATGGGTCCAGGTCGGTCCGCGAAAAGTGGGTCGGTATCTGAGTGGCTTAGCGTGAAGGTCGTTGCTTGCGGACTCCGCTCGTCCGTCGCCGCGCTCGGGCAGCGCTGGTGATCGGACGTTGCGAAACCGTTCGGTTTGAAGAGTTCCAAAGGCTACGGGAGCTGCGGTTACAAGTGTTACTGCCCTGTCGTCGATCGTGGTGGCTCGGAGCTCCGACGAGCGCCACTTCGCTGGGGGCTTCGCACGATTCTGTCTCAGCGCGAATTCTCTGTGGTATGCTGTTTTTTGTTTGTTTGTTTGCAGCGCAGTGGCCTCAAGAAACCAGACTCCTCCTGGAAATCCCACAAATGTTTTTGATGGGACATATTCGAACTCCTAGAAAAAATTCCACAAGGCAAAACAAAAACAAAACAAAAACACCGGCATATCCACGAAGTGAATGATGATGGGTCAGCGAAGCACTGTGATCGGTCGGTGTTACTGTAAATCACCCGTAGTTGATTATCTATCTATCTATCTATCTATCTATCTATCTATCTATCTATCTATCTATCTATCTATCTATCTATCTATCTACATCTTGTCTATAATGTACGGGACTTGTTCAACCATTTATTTCTGCTGAAATGTTTGCGTGTGGCCACTCACACACGTAAATCAGTGCCAAGAGGTATACAGTTACATACAATGCAACTTGTAATAACCGCTACATTGTTTTGAGTTGCGCATTTCATTTTCCCTTCATTATTACTGCTTTGTGGTACCGAATATAGCCTGAAGTTGACAAAGACAAGCTCTGGGCACGTTCCCCTTGTTGGTTGTTTCCAGTCGTTGTGCTGGTTGTTTCAAGTTTAAAAACAGGCGCCCATATTGTGCCACTAACCGTCATACATCATCGTCACAATGCACCAGGCATACAACAGTACGGCTCCTCTCTGCAGGAACGCTTGCTGAAAACCATCGATAAGCTCAAGTCGGCGCCGTTCCGCGTAGCCTTCTCCCTAACCTTCTCGGTGTTCCTCTACAAGCCCTCGGGTGGACTCAAGGCCACCACCAAGTACGGTGACGCCTGCAAGCACAGCTTCTTCGGTGAGCATGACAGGCCTTAAAGGGTCTCCGCAACTCTTCTTCAGCGTGGTCAGGGAGCAGTGCCAGCCGCCAGGCGAGGCTCCTCAGAACTCGCCAGCCAAGTTTCATAGCGCAGCACGCAAGACCGAAGGAGACGGAAGAGTACAGAAGGGCCACAGACGAGCGCCATGTCATGGGCACAGCGCTCGTCTCTCGGCACCTTTCCGTCTTCGCCGGTCTCGCGCTGTAGCCAGAAATACTGCCTTACCGACTGGCCCGGCTTTTGAAATGTCATAGCGCACCACGAAGCCTGCAATTTGAAATTAAAATTCGCCAAGTGAGCTAGAAATCGTCCCCTCATCTCTCGACATATATTTTTACAAAGCCAAGGCATAAAGCCGTCCCGCGGGCCTCACTCTTGATGAGGCCGTCGCGACAAAAATATTGCCGCGAACGCCGCGGACTATTGGACAATGTGATGACGTCCATACTAATGGTTCTTCAAGGCTTCTGTTGAGGCGTACACATAGAACAAATTGTTAACGCTTTAGAGTGATCTGCACACTGTACTATGGGCGAGCGTAAGCGCACAGCCTGCCTTGACACCGCTAAGGTCCATGGTCATTGGCCATTTTGCGCTGTTTGTGCTATGGTGAAAAAGAAAATCGGGGTAAGAGGGGGGGGGGGGGGTGCCAGCCATCCAGCATGCGGGGGGAGGTCTGAAGTGGTAAGCTTCTGCATGTCCTCGCGCGACAGTTGCGCAACTTGACCACGCGCATCGTCACTGTCGCACGTCGCATCTAACTTAGGCTCGTACGCTGCGCCGGTCTCTGACGCAGACGACCGCAGTGAGCTGTGCTCCGTGAGTGACGGCAACATCACCGAGAACACCAATCCGATGTCGTCTAGTGCCTTCTACAGGAACAACGCGGACGGCATCTTCATGGTCTTCGAGACGAAGAAGGCCACGCGGCTCAAGGTACTGTGAGAGGGCTGGTTGATTCATACTGGGCGTGAAAGGAAAGAGAGAAAAAGGGAACTGTGTGCCGAAATGGTTGAATGGAACGAAGCGCAGCACTGAACATAACCGAAGTTTTTAAAGTTCGTCAAGCAAGAAGAAGCAATGAATGTGTGACGTCACAGGAACAGGAAAGCGAAACGCCCCCTCTACCAGCATATCGCCGCCAGCACACTCACTCACAACATCCTAAGAGCCAGATTTTTTTTTTTTCAGTTCAAGGGCAGTGAACAGAGGAAGGTATATGCTTTCTTGATGTCTCCTATGAATTTCGAAGGTTTCCCGTGATGTGATGGGCTGGCGGACAGGATGAGATGCGCACTTCGGGAGGCCTTCGAAATCCATTAGAGACAGGGTGATGCCAAGGTTTTTAAAGGGGGTGGGGAGCACCCTCGACAAGATAGTTTCTAGCTCAGGGGGGGGGGGGGGGCGAAAATTTTGAGGGGCTCCATTTAGCTTCTCGCTGGCACCGTCCCTGTTAAAAGATCAAGGATGCCTTGCTCTTCACAGAGTTCACGGGAAGAACTCTGTTTTTTGGGGTGCTGAGTGCCTGTGTACTGGTGTAGTGTATAGGCGTTTCGCCTCGCCGTTTCTGTGACGTCACATATTTTTGTATTTGTAGGCCGTAAAGCGATAATAAATTCACCTGTTAGTCAGCGCTGTGTATGCGTGCTTGTTTTCGTTCGACCACCTTGTCACACTGTTTGTTTCGCGCTCAGTGAGACATGTTCGATCGGCTCGCGGTGTAATCAGGTGTGATGAAATCATTGTGACGTCACGCGTTTCTCGATTGTTTTCCACGATGACGTCTAATGGCGACGTCATCAAGTGATTATGATTTTTTTTCATCACTCGTGTTTACGCCAGCGATCAATTATCGCGTCTAAAGAGGCAGCCGCTTTTCGTCCTTGACCCTTTCAGACGCCACCTACGTAGAATTGTCCGTGAATGTGTCAAATCGATACGACGTTATTTGAAGGCACTCAGCAATCTGTTTGAACAAAAATAATGCCACGAATGTGTTAAATTATGCGTGTTAACAGTAACTTTTCCTAATAAAGGTTCAATTATTATTTAATTCTTATGAAGGAAAGGCGGGGAAGTTTTAAGCACTCGTTTTTTTTTCTTTGTTAGTCACAGTAATGATAAGAAGTCGTTAATGCTCTGTTTCGGCATGAGCACAATGAAATATCATGGCTAGATATATAATGAATGTTCATTTTTTTTTGTTATGTCCCTACTAGTGTTCACATGTTCCTGCGGAGAGCGACCCGTCGAACTTAGTAGTGTCTTCAGCAAAATGACCATATGCAACAGTAGACTACAAAGTGAAGTTCAATGAGAATAAGTTTATTATGCCAGGTTTTCAACTCATTTAACGGTATCGATATATATTTTGCCCTTCTTTAATGATAATTATCGGGGTTAAGCGTCCCAACACCACGATAGGATTATGAGGGACACCATGGACGAGTGCTCCGGAAATTTCGGCCGCCTGGTGTTCTCTAAGGTGCACCGACATTGCAAAAGGCCTGAACCGTTTCGCCTCCTACGAAATGCGACCTCCACGGCCGGGATATAACCCTGGACCTTTGGGTCAGCAGACTGGTACCGTTACACCACCACGGCGAACGTCTCGCTCTCTCTTTAGTCTCTTATAGTTTACACGAGTATAAGGAAAAGAGGGCAGGTAATAACCGCATAGCCGAACCACGACATTGAAGTAACTAGAAGAGTAAGAATGGGGTGGAGCACATTCGGCAAGCACTCTCAAATTATGACAGGTAGATTGCCACTATCCCTCGAGAGGAAGGTATATAACAGCTGTATCTTGCCGGTACTTAGCCACGGAGCAGAAACCTGGAGACTTACAAAGAGGGTTCAGCTCGAATTGAGGACGACGCAGCGAGCAATAGAAAGAAAAATGGTAGGTGTAACCTTAAGAGACAAGAAGAGAGCAGAGTGGATTAGGGGACAAACGGGGGTTAAGGATATCATAGTTGAAATAAAGAAGAAGAAATGGACATGGGCCGGGCATGTAGCGCGTAGACAGGATAACCGCTGGTCATTAAGGGTAACTGACTGGATTCCCAGAGAAGGGAAGCGGGTTAGGGGGAGACAGAAGGTTGGGTGGGCAGATGAGATTAAGAAGTTTGCGGGTATAAATTGACAGCAGCAAGCGCAGGACCGGGTTAACTGGCGGAACATGGGAGAGGCCTTTGTCCTGCAGTGGACGTAGTCAGGCTGATGATGATGATGATGATGATGATGATGATGATGATGATGATGATGAAGGAAAAGAAGCGGTGTACGCAATCGTGTTAATGCTGCACTCCGGTTCCTTCGTCCCGTCTCAGACGAGCAAGGCGAGCAGCGAGTCGCGCGCCAAGGGAGTCGACCTCACGTGGGCCGCCTACGACGTGAACCGAGACGTTATGAACTGCGGCGTCAAGACGGCGACAGGGAGGACACTGGAGCTGCTCCGGGCCATCAACGAAATGATGGTGGCCGACTACGCCAAGAAGGGCGGCGGTCACAGGAGGCGAAGACAGTGACAAGGGCGTGGCGTAACTGCACGCCCGAAAGTGACTCGCCTTCACCCGTCCATCGCGGTCTTCATCATCTTTCCGTACCGAAACTGTCCGAGTTCAGTGAAAAGAAAAGAAAAACACTTGGGGGCAACAGGGCTGTTTTTGTTCAACTTCACTGTAGCCGAGAAAGGAGAAATCGTGCGGAAATTTATCAGTGCGAAACTACAGGCACATAAGTTGAGAAAACTCACGGACGCGCATTCGTTATCGACTTGCTGCTGTTCACGACGGCCTGCCTTTGGTTCCCGCTCTCCGGGTTAAAAAAGAAGAACGGCTATTTGCGCTAGTTGGTTAGAATCCATGGTGATAAGGGCTGCAGCGCGAGCACGAAGTTGCTAGAAGAAACGTGAAACGAAAGGCGAGGCAAGGAAAGCAAAGAGGCTCGTGTTGTCCTCTTTGCTTTCCACCGTCAACGTGGTCGTGCTGACTTCCCTGCGATTTATAAGCAGACAAGGTTTTGCGCCCTCTTCAATGATTAAAAGGGGGAGGGTTGTCAGCCCCCCCCCCCCACTTCCCCCATGTGCGCACGAATATGGAGACAACTAAACGTACGTGGCAACAGAACCAAACATGGCAGCATTCGTTTCTGAAGACTCGTGTCAAGGTAATCGATTTTTTTCCCCAATTGGGGAGCAAGAGTAAAAGCTGTGCAACACGGGCGGGCATGCCACCATGTTAGGTCTGCGAGCATAGTCGTGTGAACGGGGAGAGAGGGGAGGGGGCACGCAAAATCAGCTCCATACATTGACGTCATTAGGGTGGGGAGTGCTGCGGTGAACCTTTACCCACCGTGAGTGCCGTTCTACGCGCTTCCCGCACAGCCCCGAACGCAGTTCCCGAACGCGGTTTAAACGCACTGCCTTTAAGCGGTGTCAAAGTAGCACAAACGCGTTTCAAAACGCGCTGTCCTGGGGCGATGGCATGCTCAAGTCAAGGCGGTAGTTATAGCGCGAGAATAGAACGACAACACAGAGACAAGGAGGACACGAAGGACATGACGATAGTTATAGCGCGAGAACAGAACGACAACACAGAGACAAGGAGGACAAGGAGGACGCGTCTCTTGTCTCTGTGTTGTCACTTTGTTCTCGCGCCTTAACTATCGTCATGTCAAAACCAACTAGCCTAAGCTGCCACACTTCAACTCAAGGAGTGCTCCTGAATACGAGGGTAAGTTTTCAGCTGCATGTTCAACATGATTAATATCTTGGGTTTAACGTCCCAAAACCACCATACGATTATGAGGGACGCCGTAGTGGAGGGCTCCGAAAATTTTGATTTTTTGGGGTTCCTTAACGTGCACCCAAATCTGAGCACATGAGCATACAGCATTTTCGCCTGCATCGAAAATGCTGCCGCCGCAGCCGGGATTCGGCTCAACGACCTGCGGGTCAGCAGCCGAGTACCTTAGCACCGCGGCGGAGCCATCTTCAACATGGGCAACAGACCTAAAAGGGCAATCGGTGAAGGAAGAACGTCGTCAAGAGGGCTTTTTTTTTTTTTTCATTCAATAGCAAGCAACGAGGAACGACGACTGCAGTGGTAATCAACGCCGTCTGGTGGTGCGCACACAGTTCACCGTCACCAGAGCCGCCGCCGCCTCCTTTCCAGAAGGACGTTCCTCGCACGGCGTCATCGTCCTTCTTGTAGTCCCTCGCCATGGTTACAGTGTACTAGAAGGGGGGGGGGGGGGGGTCCTCTTTTAGTACACTGTACCATGGTGTCGTTGACAACCCGGAAGCGAACGTAGGACATCGGCTGCGGCTGGTCGGTGATTTAATTCGCACGCGACCAGGTCGTTGTGCAAGTCGTACACTGCCCACACCATAGCCACTCCGGCCGCCCAGACGACGCTAAGCGTAGCGTTCATCTGCACGCGCAGGAGAAAAAAAAAGAATAACGGAGCTTACGTTCAACTGCTTTCTGTGCGCGGACATAGTGACTTCTTTTACAAAAGGGACCATGAAACGATCTTGATTGATTTTTTTAATGAGAAATTGCACACCCGGGATGCTTTTTCGCCTACGTTTCGACAAGCGGCCGTTTCTTCAGGGCTGCAACTGGCTCAAGGCTGCAAAAGCAGCTGCATCTTCGAAATAAGACAAGTCCATCAGTCGAAACGTCGCTTACTACGCAACCACCTCGTTTGCGAATTTTCCATCATAAGCTACCGTCTTCCTCTCACTCTTTCCCTCTTCCCCTATTTTTTAAAACAGCAAAGTTTTACTAATTGCTAACCGTAATGTGTACAGCGCACGAGATGTAGGCCGTAAGGCCTATGTGAAGACAATCATCACACAAACGGCGCGTATGAGCCACGGCAATGATGTAAATACTGTTATTCGCCTCTGGAGCACACTGAAAACGAAGGCAACATTTTGCCCAACAAACGAGTATACGTGCCACGGAAATGCGTTCAGAAAATTGTCATCAATCATGAACAGCCATGTGGCTCGTGAAATCTGGACAATCCAACTACACACAAATTGCACGAAAGAAAAAGGGACAATCGTTAGCCCAACTAACGGCTGCGAGGCGACGGCGGCCAGCCTAGGACCCCCCGAGTACGTGCAGCGAGATTATCTATAACGAACGGCAAACACAAGGACGGCTGAGAGAACACCCCGACGCGATGCGAGGTCTACGCCAATGACGACGTGCCCCGTGTCGTGTCTGCGACTGCCTGTGCTTCGACTTGGAAACTCTCTGCGCTCACAATTAACCTATAGAAAAAAAACTATAACATTACCTAGCCAAAACCTACCAATGACCTAGGAGCAACCTATAAACGACCTGCATCACATAGCTAAGGCCTATAGAAAAATCCTAGAAGCAACCAAGACTAGTCTTCAGAATGGTCTTATTTCGAGGCTTCCTCCAAGCCGCGCAAGCTTCGCTATTTTCTTTTCTTTTTTTCACTCGACGCACCATCGCGTTGATTTAAGCTCGTGACTGTGGGGGTTGTCGAATAAAAAAAATTTGACAATCGGTCTCCATACGCACGTTCGGTAACGCTTTCAACCGTACCTTGGCCGAAATGGTGTCCGCTGTCTCGAAGACCATGAACGCGCTGGATTTACTAGGGACCGTTGCGCTGTTTTAGGGGCGAAGCTCCTTAGGGCGTGGGCTGTGCGTCCCCTGTATGTAGCCACCTCTAGTTTAGTTCTTGCAGTGTTCACTAGATGGCGGTACCGTCCCCTGTATGTAGCCACCTCTAGTTTAGTTCTTGCAGTGCTCACTAGATGGCGGTACCGTCTCCTGTATGTAGCCACCTCTCGTTTAGTTCTTGTAGTGTTTACTAGATGGTGGTACTTGTAGCTGATGATGAAAAGATGCAAGATGTTATAAACTAGAAAGCGGTACTTGTAGTTGATGAAAGACGCGAGATCTTATAAAATAGGAATGATGTCACATATGGCGCGTGTCATTGGTTGAAGGCAATCGTTCGATTTAGTGCGGCGACGTACGCTAGGGGGAGCGATGTAATAAAATCGAGTGAGCAAAATGTACAGAGGATTCATGGTTTACCAGGTTTACCTCCGGAGCTTCGCCCACTCATCATCATTCACTTCGTGGATATGGCGGCACTTTTTTGGGAGGGTCCGCGACGGTGATTTTCGCGGTGTCCACCCCGCAGAGCTCACTGTAGCTCACTGCGCGCAAAGATCGAAGGTGAAGTTTAAGTGGCGGCAAGGGGCAGGTTATAGACTACATTATAGACTACAAGGTATAGACTACATTATGGAGCATCTTCAGTGACACCAGACTGTGCTGTTAACCTTTGTGTTCTGAATCCTTTAACAGTTAAACAAACAGTGTTACGGTAGACGCATACACATGAGAACAGTTGGGTTGATTGATTGATTTGTGGGGTTTAACGTCCCAAAACCGCTATTTGAATCGGCCACGCGTGCCTTGAATTTTCGTCCTCTTCATTATAACCGCACAGATGGTGAAGAAGACGAGAAGAAAAGTCAGAGAGGCCACAAATCGCCATTTGAATTACTTATTTTTTTAAATCACCTTACATTATTCAAATAAACTTTTAAATCTTCAACGATATGCAATCTTGGCCAATCTTCCAGAGTGGTTGATGACTGATGATTGATTGATATGCGGGGTTTAACGTTCCAAATCCACCATATGATTATGGCAGACCCTGTAGTGGAGGTCTCCGAAAAATTTCGACCACCTGGGGCTCTTTAACGTATACCTGAATGTGAGCACACTGGCCTACAGCATTTGCGGCTCCAACGAAAATGCAGCCACCGCAGTCGGGATTCCCTCCCGCGGCCCGCGGGTCCGCAGCTGAGTACCTTAGCCACTAGACCACCTTGGTGGGGCGCCCCCAGAGTGGGTAAGTGCCAAAGATTTGAAGGACAAACAAACAAACAAACAAACAAACGAATGAACGAACGAACAAAACAAACAATTTCTGGTGTCGCACGTTTCGTGGCCAATCCCCGGGATGGGATTACCATTTTTCCCGGAAGCATCGTCCTCATCCCCAATTCCCTCTATTGAGTATGAGCCATGCCCGGAATAAAACAACAGCAAGCCAAAAAGGCGACCTATCGGTTTGCTAACATATACACGCAAGAAGAAAGGGATTGAAGGTCCCTTAACAGCTCCGATAATTTGTGAACATTTCAAGTTGACACGCGCATTCAGTTCAGAATGCCTTCACAATCAACAATGCCAAACTCGGCTGCGCTATGGGCTGCGCCACCAATTCCAATAAACAACCCCTTCTCCTATTCGAACCTTTAGGTAACCGTAGCTGTGGCATTGCACGTACGCGTCCGCTTCAGCTACGGGAGGTGAGAGGTTCGATCCCCAGTGCCGGCCGGCCACCCACCGGTAGCTAAACAGGGTACAGGCGGGCTTCGAGGGGCTGTGACGCGTCGCCCCTGTGGTGAAGCTTACTCTGCCTGGATACTCCCAACACGCTGCGTGGGGACCCGGTAGGTAATTCCCGGTGTTGGCGGCACACACAAATCACGGCCAGCTTTAAACAGTTTCGGCGTTGAAAGAAGCGGTGCTTTTGAGGGCGGTACGTGCGCGTCTGTCCATTATTCGCCTGCAATCGATCACTTATCTTCATAAATATTAAAACAGCCTCAATGTCAGAGAAGCCTTGCTGGGCTCGAGAAGCATGGGGCCTTGAATGGGGGATTTTTTTTTCTGAAAACGATATTTTAAAGCGAAAGCGTGATATGCCTAATCGAACGCTAAAAGTCACCATCGGCTTTAGCATCGACGCGAGTGATGCGGAAAAAAAAATCACGTGTTGACGGCGTCGCCATAACGTCCCATAAAGTGCAGTCGCATGATGTCGTCATCACATGAAGCCATCGCTTGCTCAAAGATGGGCCGATCACGGAGGCGATACAAAATCAGATGAAGTGCAGAAAGCTCGCAGTGCCTCCGATCCCGGAGGTCATGCAGAAGCACGCTCGGAGAAGGATGATTTCCTGGTGCTGGATCGATAGAATCGAGTGAGTTAAATCTGTCGAAGTGCGTCGCACGCGGGCACAGTTCGTGGGGTTCCCACTGCCCGGTGGCGTAGCCAAAAAGACTGTGCCCCCCCACCCCACCTACTTCTGATCAAGGTGCCCTCCCCCCCCCCCCCAAAAAAAAAAATTCTGACCACGGCCTTGCCACTGGTCCGTTTACTATAGCGCCAACGACGCCAATGTTTGAGGAAAGCTTCCAGGGTTTTTTCGGCTCGTGTGTAGAATCGTGCTAGGCACATTCACATTCAGAGTCCAAAGGCATGCGCTTGATTCCTAGCAGCCCCGCCGCGGTGGTCTAGTGGCTAAGGTACTCGGCTGCTGACCCGCAGGTCGCGGGATTGAATCCCGGCTGCGGCGGCTGCATTTCCGATGGAGGCGGAAATGTTGCAGGTCCGTGTGCTGAGATTTGGGTGCACGTTAAAGAACCCCAGGTGGTCAAAATTTTCGGAGCCCTCCCCTACGGCGTCTCTCATAATCATATGGTGGTTTTGGGACGTTAAACACCACATATTAATCAATCAATCATTGATTCCTGGCAACAGCCGATGCATTTTGATAGGGGGGAGAGAGGGAGAGAAATGCAAAGAATTAATACATAATAAGCTTATATGTCGGTGCACGTTAAAGAACCCCGCATGTGGTTGAAATTAATTTAGAGGAACGGCATTCAAGTTTTGAAGGGATTTTTTTTGTGGTAACTAGCTTCTTTTGTCGGAACAGATACTCAAAATTATTCCGGTGTTTCGCCCCCCCCCCCCCCCAACTCGCTCGTACGGTGAGCTTGAGTTGTGGCATACAGAATACCATCGTGGTATGATAATATCAAGCCGTATAGAAACCACAGAGAGACGAACGGCCTTTGATCGGGTCCCGGTTTTCTTTTATCTCCTACCCTGTCATCTGTCTGAAGGACTAGTAAGTTTATCTCAGCTATCGGTTGGGTAAACAGGACGTCGTCTGATCTTTTGCTTCCCTCTTTTTTTTTTACTACTTTATTTTCGCGGTTCCCCGAGGCGGTCACCTTTGTCGCACTCTACGCCGCCTATATGAGTCATGCCATTCTTTACAGCATCAATATTTTGCGCTCGGCCAGACCGATAACGACAGCCACTTTTGCTTCTTAGCGCGTTCCCGCGGTTGAGGACAATGGCTTATCGCGTAGCAGCTGTCGCTTCGCATAGGCAACAACTGTGTAACTGTAACAGGGGGCCAACGTAGACATGAAAACGCTGTGTAGCATAGCGCAGGAGCCTGTAGGAAAAGTCACCAAAAAAAGCAGGAAGCCAACGTAGACATGAAAACGCTGTATAGCATAGTGCAGGAGTGGGCAAAGTCACCAAAAAAGCAGGGAGCCAACGTACACATGAAAACGCTGCATAGCATAGCGAGGGAGAGGGCAAAGTCACCAAATTCGTTTTTTTTTTCGGAACAGAATGCAGTGCTCATGCACCCTGAAACGCGACCATTAAAGGGGCGCTATAGTGACGCAATAAATTAGATTAATTCATGATTGATATGTGGAGTTTAACCTCTCAAAACCACCCTATGAATATGAGAAACGCTGTAGTGGAGGGCTCTGGAAATTTCGATTCCCTTGGGGTTCTTTAACGTGCCCTCAAATCTGAGCAGACGGCCGTACAGCATTGTCGCCTCCATCGAAAATGCAGCCGCCGCAGCCGGGATTCGATCCCGCGACCTGCGGGTCAGCAGCCGAGTACCTTAACTTTTAGACCACCTGGGTGGGGCAATCAATTAGTTTAGACCAGGGCCGTAACTAGAGGAAAATTGAGACGGTTATGGTGCCCCCCCCTCTCACCGATTTTTTGGAACTTTAACTTTTCATGTGATAGTAGAAAGAAACAGCCCCCGGAAAAAAATCTTGGGTATGGCCTTAGTTTATACTGGTAAATTATCCTCTGAAAACTGTAGGGTCGTTAATTTCACCATCAGAGGTTTACTAATAGATGAGAAAATGACGATGATGATGAGAAAAAAAAAAGATTTTTTTATTCGCTAAAGGGTATCTGGGCAAGTGGGTGGGGTTCTCAGTCCAGGTACAGAGTCTAGAAATATATCTACACACTGTAGTCCAGGGATCCACAGACGTTTGCGGCTAGCTCGCCGAGCTTGGTCGAGCTGAGTGCGCTGGTTTTTTCCGCTCTCGGCCTCGCTCAAGACGTTGTCCCCAAAAGAGCGGAATTAGTCTTTGAGGCCACTATTCACATTCCCGACTAATGTGGCCGAGGGTTGGCCCTTCTCCACACCACGGACAGCTGCACGAGTACATTGTGGGATTTGTGTGGTGGTTTCTTTGTTAAGTGGGAGTACGCGTCGGTTTGTACCCGACGCCAGACTCGCGCTTGTTGTCAAGTAAAAACCGGACGGGGATGACTGTTCTTAACTTTTTAGCGCACAAAGGCACAAGGATGAAAAGCGACGCTGACACATCGTTAACTTCCAACAAACGCTTTATTTTCCACAGCGATGTATGTATGTATTTATTTATTTATTTATTGAAAAATCCTTACAGGCCCTTCACAGGGCATTGAGTAAGGGGGGTAATTGGTGAAGTTTTACAGATCACACAAAATAATTCACGAAGCGTATCACAAATAATTCACAAAGAGTATCAGCACAATGAAAGTATGACGCGGATCGTAATATAAGTTGAAGTTAACAGGTGATAACAAGAAAAAAGAAAAGGCGATTTCATAGTGCACACACGACAGTGGGAACTGAATACAGTCATTATAGCATATGAAGGCGACATCAACCAAAGATAGCGAGCTGGCTTTACCTCAACGACGTGCCGTTATTTGGTTATAAGTTGCAGAACATACAATAGAAAAAGCACCAAAAAACGCAGAACATATGCCCATATACAGAAAACATTTCCAGTGTGCAATAAACATAATCGGGCACAAAATCCGACACGTGCAGAACAGTGGCAAGTCTATTGTGAGAAGAGAGTAAGCAGCAACTGACGGAAAGAATTATTGTCTGATACAGATGCGATGTTATCTGGAAGACCATTCCACAAACGTATGGCGCGAGGAAGAGCAGATGAGTTGAATGAATCAGTTGCCCCGTATAATCGCTTGAAACTGAAGTGATTATGCAACCTACGTGAAGTAATGGAAGGAACATCGAGGTGGAGTGGGAGGGGTCTGTTGGTGTACACGTATTTGTGAAAGAGGCAAAGAAGGGAAACGTCGCGACGAGTGCTCAGGGGTTGAAGAGAAAGATTGTTTTTAATTTGCGTTATGCTGCTGTGATAGTCATGATTGCGTGAAATGAAACGGGCCGCCCTATTCTGAATAGCCTCAAGCATGTTAATTAAGTAGTTGTGATAAGGGGACCAGATAGGAGCGGCAAATTCAAGCTGGGGACGGACAAAGGTTTGATAGGCTAGTTGACGGACGTGAGCGGGACAGCTATGTAAATTACGGCGTAGATATCCTAAGGACTTAGAGGCTTTCGCGCTAATGGTGGTGATGTGGTGAGACCAGGAGAGATTGGGTGTGAAATGGACACCAAGATACTTATAGGATGATGCCTGTGATAGTGCAGAATTATTGATAGTGTAGTGGAAAGTGAAAACGTTTTGTTTGCGCGTAAAGGAGATTATTTTACATTTTTCCGTGTTCAGGGACATTAACCATTTGTTACACCAGTCATTAATGCGGTGAAGGTCGCTTTGTAGGGTTAAGTGGTCGTCGGGGGATGATATAGGACGGTAAATTATGCAATCATCTGCGAAAATACGCATGCTGGAAGATATGTTATTTGGCAGATCATTTATATAGATTAAAAACAGTAGGGGGCCGAGGACGCACCCTTGCGGAACGCCAGAAGTTACGTGGGAAAGAGGGGAAGGGGAATTGTTAATTATAGTAAACTGCTGACGAAGTGAAAGAAAGTTGCGAATCCAAGATAGGGTAAGAGAGTCTAATCGGAGGGCAGATAATTTAGAAATCAGACGGCAATGGGCTACGCGATCGAAGGCTTTAGAAAAATCGAGGAAGATACAATCAGTCTGAAGGTTACTGTTCATATTGGAATGCAGCTCGGTTGTTAGTTCTAGCAGCTGTGTTTCGCAAGAAAAACCCTTTCTGAATCCGTGTTGGTTCAGAAAGAAGAAATTATTTGATTCTAAGTGTCGGAAAACATGGGAAGCGATTATGTGTTCAAGAAGTTTGCAGCATATACATGTAAGAGAAATTGGACGGTAACTTTCGGGTAAATGCTTATTACCGGTTTTAAACACAGGCACTATTTTACCAATTTTCCAGTCAGAAGGGAGTTGACCTGTCGCTAAAGATTGCCTGAAAAGGTGATACAAAATGTTAACAGAAACGGAGGCAGTGTTTTTGAGAATTTTAGAATTAATGTCATCGATGCCGGCTGAAGTGGAAAGCTTGAGGTTATTAATTAGTAGAGCAATACCCTCGGCAGTTATTTCTATAGGTTCCATGTATGCAATGTCAAGTTCGGGAACGTATGGTACGTCGGAATGGTCTTCCAGGGTGAAAACGGATGAAAAAAATGCGTTAAATGCTGATGAGCAATGACTATCTGAAAGAGGGACATGGTCGTCATCTAGCAAAGATATTTGTTGGCCATGTTGTTGAGGAGAAACAAGTGACCAGAACTTCTTGGAATTTGATTTCAAGAGGGAAGGTAGATCGGCAGAATAATATTTAAGTTTAGCAGATTGTACTGACGCGCAGTAGCTTTTCATAAAATTCTTGTATGTCTGCCACGCGGAGGGCGTGTCATGGCGTTTAGCTGTGCGGTATAAACGTTTCTTTTTATTTCTGAGTCGCCTGAGAGATTTCGTAAACCATGGGTTTGTTTTATCGTTTTTCACTTTTACGAGGGGGACATACTGATTAGTTAGTGTGCATAGTTTATCTCGGTACAGCACCCAGTTATCATTTACTGAACGACGGTCGAAAAGGGGTAGGAATGTGTCGTTGTAAAAAATTTTGAGTTCAGCATT